>NW_011499888.1:56809-64913 GCF_000495115.2 Populus euphratica | reverse complement strand
TGACATATCAAATGGGAGTCGCGAATTTTAGTCGGTAGCTGACTTGGAGAGTTGAGGTCAAGCTTGGACCAGCTCTTTGTCTGATATTTAAATTGGTGCGCTGGGAAGGGTTGTAGTGGTTATTTTTTAATATATTTTTTAAAATAATAATTTTGGTATTAGTATATTGAAATTATTGGTAAATATTAAAAAAATTATTTGAAGTAAATAAAAATATATATATATTTAAAAAAAAAATATTTTTAAAATACAATATAAACATATATTAAAATCTTCATACTAGAAAATGAGCAATTTCTAAATTTTAATATGCCTGAAAGAGGAAACGAGTGGTGTTCTAGGGTGTGAACGACCTTTTTCGCTATATGAGATGCAAAACTTGCATTATTAGGTGCCTATATTTAATGAACAAACCCTTTAATTTATTCTCATAAATATCTTGTTCTTATGGAAAAAAAAATACTTCTTGATATAGAAATACTAAAACAATAATATAATTAATGTAACATGCTTATATAATATTGAAAGCCGACTTGGCTACAAGTTCAGTTAATTGTCGATTGAGTGATTTATTAATTGGAACAGTTATTATGCACTTATAACATAATTCTAACATGTAACACGTTTTGTCCGTAATTACTTTATATATATATAAAAGAAAATTGGACACTAGTATAACTCTAATATTAGAGACCATATGCTTCCAAAAAAACATAAAAAGAAAAAAGAAAAATGGATTCTTCGTACTCTTGTTGAAATTTAAGAGAAAGCAGTGGAAATTAAAAATTGATCCCATAAATATATTCTATAGTGTATATTAGATTTGTGGGCATATTTCTTTTATTGATTAAACAGAAAAGTTTTGGTGATGCAAGTATTTTTTTTTTCAAATGACTTGAAGCATAGATTTAACTAAAATAAATTTGGTGTAATTTAATTAGATAATAAAAAAAAGATAATGATACCAAATAGACCAATTTAAACCAAAAGGAATAATGGGAATATGCAAAAATAAATAAATTATCAAAACAAAAAAGACAGCAAAGCTATGATTTTAGTTAATCATATGAATAAAAAAATTAAAGAAAATAAATGATCTAATCCAAATTAAATAAGCATGTCAAATATACAAGTTAAATAACTAAACTAAGATAAATCAAAAGAAAGCAACAAAAAAAAAAAAAGAATCTAAAATCCAATTCCAAACAAAACCAAAAGTAAAGGGATGCATTTGAGAGAGAAAAATCTATTAAATGAAAAGGATAAAAAAAAGTAGTAAATTAAGTAAGCCAGTCAAACTCTACAATTTGGATCATGCAAATAAGATAACTCAATAAAAAGCAAACATAAAAAAAAAATCACAAAGCTCAATTCTAAAGCAATCCAATGTTGAAGAACAAAACATTACAAATATTAAATTAAAAAAATATCCTAAAAAAACATGAGTTAACCCACGCTAACTTGCGGTCAAGTGACAGAACTAGAATAAACAAATAGAAAGAAAATTGAAGAAAAATCATGAAACTCAATATAAAAAAATTCAACCTTGAAGGATGAAATTGAAAAAAAAAATTAATTATTAACTAATATACTTTTGAAAGATAAAATAAAAAAAAATCAATCAAAATTTTTTTCCAAAATAAATTCAATAAAGAATCATAAATACAAAAAAATCAAAATAACTCAGGTTATTTTTAAAATTAGTGAACAATATTATAGGAAGTAAATAACTTAAAATAATATAGCCTAAGCTTTAATTGAATAAATGCTTAATGATAAAATTAAAAAAAAATATGAGCTTAAAAAATGACAAATAAAAAAACCAAGTAAACTTGGATAAACTTCTAAAACCCGACTTAAAATTTAAAACTTGCAACCTGTAAAATCCTAAACTCAGACTTAATATAAAAGTTAAATTCTCAATTAATTTAATATCGAAGGATGAGATAAAAAAAAATTAATTTAAAGATTTTTTCAAAGTAAAAAAATAGAAATAAAAATAATGGAGATCAAATTTGATAAAGAAAACTTGAGGATGAAATTGTAAACAAAAATCAATTAAAAAAATATCTAAAAAAATAAAAAAAATAGAGAATTAGATTTCACATAAAAATGAATTGAAATCAAATATTGAGGGATGAAATTGAAAAAAATTCAATAAAAAAATAAAAAAAATAAAAAAATAAGGACCAAATTTGGAAAATAAAAAAATTGAAGAAGATGCAATTGAAAAGGAATTTCAATTTATAAATTATTGTAAATAAAATAATAATAGTAAAAAAACAGAGATAAAATATAAAAGAATAATAAATTAAAGGATTGGTTTGATGTTTTGAAATGGTAGGAGTGAAAATTGAAAAGGAGAGAGAAAAAAGAAGCATTTTATTTTATATTTTCATCTTTGTTTTTTTATTCAAATGTATTTTTATTTTTTATATTTTTTTTTATTTTAAAACATTAACTACACGCATCTTTAAAATTCACTCATTTTTTTTATTAATCTCTAATTTTAGTGAAAAAATTATCTATAAAATTAAAAAAATTAAAATAATCAAAGGAACAATAAGTCTTTTACATATATAGTTTTTTTTTTCTATAACATAATATATCACTTACAAAAGTTTTCTCTTATGATCATATATTTTAAATTTTCATATAAACAAATGGTTATAATATAGAATAAACTCTTCCTGTAATAAACTTTGACAATTAGATCATGTAACAACATCTCAAATTTAAAAAAGTATGAACTCTTTGAAAAATTATTCAATATTTGGATGGAAACAGAAAATTAATATTTGCATGCATAATGCATATAAAAAAAATTATTTTTGAAAACTTGAAATAAATCACTTAGAACTTAGTATTTTTTTTCATTATTTCCTCTTCGAATGTAATAAATTTATAAAATAAGTTACATAAACAAAAAAGAGTTTGTAATTAATTTTTGATGCATATGAATGAAAAATCATGTTTAAATGAGGCAATATTTGTTTTTACAATCCAATCATGTTTTTAAAAAATTTTAAATTTTCTAAGTCAGAAAAGCTGGTTTGACGTGGTTGCTAAGCCTAGGCGTGGTTGTCAAGCTTAGGTGTTTGGGTCTGGTAATCCATGCCAATTCAAGGTGTGTTGGTATGGCAATCATGTCAAACAAAAGATACTTGGATTTTGCAACCATGTCAGACCAAGTGCTATAGGTATAGTAAACATGTCTGATTTAACAAACAATAAAGAAAGAAGATAATTATGCACTTTAGTTGTTAGGAGAGAGAAGGGAAAGAAAAACCACAAACAATCAATCATTAGCAGCAATTCAACTATTATCTATCTACACACGGACACCATGTTAAAAAGAGTATTACTGCCCATCCAGTTAGACGGCAAATGATCAAATTTGGCCACCGGAAAGTGTGATACACATCACCTTAATGGCACAGGCAGTGCCCACTCGTTGGAATGTGAGGAACACACATCTGTAACTTTTTTATTAAAAAATAACAAATACATCTTGAAAATATTAAAACACCCCTCATGATCCTCTTAATTATATAAAATATCCATGTAAAAATACCAAAATACCTTCAAAGGCAAAGCTTTTTTTTTTCTTTTTTGATATTAAAAGCCTTATTTGATTGTACTTGAAAATTTTTTTAAAAAAACTCAATACCCTTGTGAAAAAAAATAAAACATTTATTTTATTATGAAAAGATGAGAAAATAAAAATAAGACTACTATTATAATTTATAGTAAAAATTCTCTAGATTTTTAGCAACTTCACCATACTACAATTGTTAGATAAATACTCTGACATAGTAGCTTAACACGACCATTCTTATGGGTACTCAACAGCTACTCACTAGAGTCTTGTCTTACTAAATGATAACAAAAGCTTCAAATTTTTTAATATAAAAGGGAAAAAAGGGATTGAAGAATAAAGAATTAGAAAAACAAGCTTTTTTATTGAAGAGGCTTCTCCTTCGAGGTCTTCCTTCCTAAGGTTCTGCCTTATAACATTATACACAGCCTCTATTTATATGATTTTTTAGGCTTTTGTTTACATCATTCATTACATCAGAAAATGCTGGAGCACACTTAATAATGCATTCTTATAATACAGATGATAAGCCAGTACAATACTAATATCAACCGACAATAAGTTCATGATCTGAAAAGAAATTTTGATCTAATAGGTTATATTGATTATAAATAGTTTGAACTTGTAAGGCCACACATAGTCATTGTTTGCAAGTACTTTCATCTCTTGTGGTTTCAGAAGTTGTGATATGCCTAAAATTATTTGCTTAAATTTTTTTGTTTTGTTTTTGTACTGCATCTACAAGTCATGAAGATGAGTAGAATATTAAGGTTCATATAGATCATAGTTAATTTCTTCATCAGGAATAATATTATTCTTAAGGTATACTGTTTTTTGCAAGGCTCTAATATCCAGGAGGTTATCCAAGGGTTTTCATACAGTGAGTATGGATGAGTTTTATATACTGCAACCTGTGGACAACTCATAACCAGATTATCTGTTGAAACTTTGAAGGGCCTATAGAAGATGAAAATAGAGAACAAATTGGCAAAAGCTTGCTTCTTAAACTTATTACAAAGTGTACTACCATATACTTTAATCTAGCAAGTTTGTAGGCGAGGCAATTTAGATTTTTCCTATTAAAAAAAAGAGATTCATTGTGTGGGTTTGTAAGACTAAGTGAGCAACTTGAGAGTATAATACCAAGAGTTTGTTGGCCAAAAAGTCTAGAGAAATTTAGAAAAAAAGAAATTAGTGGGAAAATTGATAACAATATGGTACAAGTGACAAAAATATCATAAAAAAATAAAGTTCTTTAGGAAACAATCTAGAAGGTTTGAAGGTAAAGAGGTGAATGAAAGGATATTTGGGATGGATGCCTAAACTTTGGAAACAGAAGGAAAACATATCATAATTGAGAAGAAGGTAGTCTTAAAGGCTAAACAGTTTGTCTCTACTCTATAGGTCAAGAGTGTGGTTAAGAACCATTTCTTGAGTGAGGGGAAGTAAATCATTTTTAGGGAAATCTTGTTTAGGTGGAGGCGAATAGGAAGAGGAGACCATACGAATCAGGGGAAGGAGTAGTGTTTGTAATTTAAGTGGTCTGGTTAGCATGCTTAGGATCAAGTTTTTGGTTTCTTTTATATGCTTGATGGTGAAAATGTACTTGGAAAACCACTCTGCTAATCTCAGAAGTTGTAGATGAGAAAACATCTTGCGCTTAAACTGTACCATTTTTGGAAAAGAGGAACAGTCCACGATCACTGTAGAATGATAAGTTGCCAAGTGAAACTTGAATTTTTGGATACCATGCTTTACAACTAAGATTTCCTTGAAAGTGGAGTGGTAATGGGTTTCTCACTTCTTGAATAACCCATTTTAGTAGCCACATATGTCAGTGGTCATCTTTGCCTTCGAGGAGTACAATACTCTAATACTTGTCATTGACATTAGTTTGGAGTATATACTATCCTATTAATGGAATGACTAAAACAAGCAAATTTTATGTGATTGTCTTTAATTGTCTAACAACTTGTGTTTGATTTTCTGTTCAAGGATCCGCATCTTTCTTGAGCATAAGCTGAAATAGCCTTGTTATCTGTGCAACTCTAAGGATAAAATTTATGAGATATTGGACAATGCCTAAAAACTGTTAGACTTGCTTTCTCGTGAGGGGGGCATTTGGAAGCTTTTGGATTTCTTTAGCTATATGGGTGTCAAGTGTATAAGCACCATCTACAAAGATTATGCCAAGAAATTCTGTCACATGTACCATATTGTTATCGAGTTTCCCATTGATTTCTTTCTTTCTAGATTTCTCCAAACTTCTTGGTCGATAGACTCTCGGTACTATACTCTCAAGTTGCTCACTTGGTTTCACAACCCCACATAATGGATCCCTCTTCTCCAATAAGAAAAATCTAAATGGCCCCGTCCATAAATTTTCTAGATTGAAGTACATCGCAGTACACTTTGTAATAAATCTATTAAGCAAGCTTTTGCCTATTTGTTATTTATTTTCATATTCCACAGGCTCTTCAAAGCTTTAATAGACAATTTAGTTATGAGTTTTTCACAGGCTCTAGTATACAAAACTCATCTATACTCCCTATATGAAAACCCTTTAGATAACCTCTCGGACATCCAGACCTTGCAAAAAAACAATGTGTCTTAAGAACAACATTATTTCTGATGAACTATAGCATAAAAGAATAGATTTTGATGAAGAAATCGACTATGATCTATATGACCCTTAATATTCTACTCATCTCTTTAACTTGCAGATATAGTATAAAAATAAAAAACTCAAGCAGATAATTTTGGACACACCACAACTTCTGGAACCATATGAGATGGAAATGCTTATAAACGATGACTATGTGTTGGCCCTACAAGTCCAGACACACCACAACTTCTGGAACCATATGAGATGGAAATGCTTATAAACGATGACTATGTGTTGGCCCTACAAGTCCAAACTATTCATAATAAGGATAACCTATCATATCAGAATCTCTCTCAGATTATGAACCTATTGCCGGTTGATATTAGTATTGTACTAGTTTGTCATTTGTATTATAAGAGTGCATTATTAATTGTGTTTCAGTGTTTTCTAATATAATGAGTTATGTAAGCAAAAACCTCAAAAATAGTATAAATAGAGGATGTGTGTAATGTTGTAAGGCAGAACGTTAGGAAAGTAGACCTCGAAAGAAAAGCCTCTTCAATAAAAAAACTTGTTTTTCTAATTATCGATTCTTCAAGCTTTTTTTTTCTTTTATATTCAAAAGCTAAAAGCTTTTATTATCATCCAATAAAATATGATTTCAATAAATAGTTGTTAAGTGTTCATAAAAATAATTGTGTTAAGCCACTTTGTCAAAGTATTTTTCTAGCAATTATAGCTTTTGTTAGAATTATAATATATAAAATATATAATGTTTTTAACTTCATTAAGAAATACCACACCAAAAAAACAATATTTTGTGTTTATAAAAACAAGGTTGTTGCTGTCCTTTTCAAAGTCTCAAGGAATCCACATATAAGTTTAACCACATTTATTTTAAAAAAAAAATAATGTAAATTTGATTTACGAATTCTTATTTTAAAAATAAAAATTCTTTTTTATATTTTTTAAAGTAATCTTGAAACAATTTTATTTTTAATTAATGGTAACGAAGCTGACTGGGTTTAATAACCTCCGAGCTAACAACTTTCCGATCAAATTATTTATTTGATCATGAATATTAAAAATGATCAAATGCACATAAACAAAGGAATTAAAATATTACCATGGCGGACACGAGATTGGATGCGGTCCCAAGGTAGGTAGCATATCACATGCTTGTCCACCATCATGTAAGCATAATAATTCTCCACGGCCTGTTTTTTAATTTTGTTTATCCTGAATGGGTAGGGGCCTGGGGGTGGGTGGAGATACAAATATATATGAGTATTGTAGTTGTTATTTTTTAATATAATATTTAAAAAATAATTTTTAATATAAATATATTTAAATATTTAAAATTATTAAAAAATAATATTTTAAAAAATAATATTTAGAATGCAGGTCCACACGGCACGTCATTACTCCAGACCAAGCAAATCGAACGCACGGCTCCATCATATTCTTTCTCCTTAACAAGTGTGTTAAGGTAGAGGTTATTATCATTTTAGATTATAGATGAATTAACTATATAATTGTTTTTAGATAATTTTAATGTATTGATGTTAAAAATAATTTTAAAAAATAAAAAAATATTATTTTAATATATTTAAAAAATAACTACACCAATCATTTTAAACAAGCTCTGGAAATGGTGGTATGAGAAGTTCTTCCACTGTGATTTAAAATATTGAATCAGGTACACTTACTCATTTCCAGTGATTAAAATAACGTTTATATTTTATATTAAAAGGAGTACAGCAAGTTGATCAGTCGAATAAAATTTTCGTGTTTATACTGTTCGATGAAATATATGTGAATCAGTGGTCAGATTTCATCACGAAAGCTAGTAACTAATTTTAAAAAATAAATAATAAAAAAGGCATTGGCGGTGAAAAAAC
>NW_011499888.1:0-55212 GCF_000495115.2 Populus euphratica | reverse complement strand
AATAAGTTGGAAAACACTTTCCAGTGTTTGGTTATGTCATTGAAAATGAGTTGGAGAATAACTTATTAATATTTTATTCTTCTCAAGTTTATTAAAATAATGAGAAACAACTTTTACAAATTAAAAGGTTGAATGAAAATAAAATTAAAAAAAATATATAATTTCATAAATTATCTCAAAAAAATAAATAATAATCAAAATAATAGAGATCAAATCTAAAAAAAATTAAAAGATGAAGAAATAAAAATAAAAATAATTAATATTTTATAAATTATTTCAAATAAAATAAATAACAATAAAAAATAATAAGGACCAAATTTGATAGATAAAAATTTTTCAATTAAAAAATAATAAGAAAAAAATAAATAAAAATTATAAAAATGAGAACCAAAGTTAATATAAAAATTAAATTTTAAGAGATGAAATTGAACAACAAATATCCAAAACAAAATACACACACATATATAACAATCAAAAGTTTGAGGATCATATTTGATAGAATCAGTAAGTAATATGATATTTTTAGATTTTCATTATTTTTGGAAAGTGTTTTCAGTCCAAAATAAAAGAAAAACACTTTCCTGAAAACCAAACTAAATTTTTTCTTAACTGGAAAATGTTTTTCATTAACCGATAAGTGTTTTTCATTGACTAACTTCTCTAATAGCAAATACAAAAAAATTTAAAAAATAATTTTTCAAAAAATCACTTTTAAAAAAATAATTATAAAGAGAAAATAAAAAAAAGAAAAAAATAATAACCGACCAAAATGTCAATTTATCAACACATGTTAATCCAGGATAAAGAACTTATCCTAATAAAGCTGTGAAGAAAGCCCTATATTCCACTTGGACGTGGCAGGCAACTTTTATTGAAAAACAACATTGACTCTTTCGGTGTATATAGTGCGATTTATGATATTATTAAAAAATATTTTTTAATTAAAAATATATTAAAATAATTTGATTTAAATTTTTTTAATTTTAATATTAGAAAGTCAAGTGCATCTTAAAAACATTAAAAAAAATTAATTTAATATTTGTAAGGTAAATATTCTTTAAAAAAACATTAAAAAGTAAAAGCTATTGAACTATTAAATTAAGTTTAAGAAATCAAGACCTCACTAAAAAGATATGAGTTATTTAGAAATGTGTTCCTTAAAATTTTAAAATTTTATTTTTGTTTAAAATTAATTTTTCTTAGATGTTTGTGGATCATTTTGATAAGTTAATGTTAAAAATAATTTTTAAAAAATATATTATTTTGATATATTTTCAAGCGAAAAATACTTTAAAAAATAAGTATTATTACACTCTCAAACACCATATAATGAATAGAGTAAGATAAAAAAAAATGTATTTCTTTTTAAATGCAAGGTTTCATTTGCAATCATGTATAAGCCAATAATCAAACATCCATTCACTTCGATTATAAAAAAAAATCAATACGATTTTACCAAAATAGGTTTGAACTCAAAACTGAAATCTTAGGATTAAAACCCTTCAGAAACTTATTATTGATGCAATAAATCCTAAATTATTGATTAAACAAGTTATACAAACATGTAAAAATGAAGATCAAATCAAAACGAAACCTACAATTAGTACTTAAGACAATGTTCTTTGGATGAACGTGAAGAACATTCAACAACAAAAACCCAGAAATACATCACCCAAGAAATGCCTATTTGAGGCTTTAACTTCTATTTTTATTTTTTTTACCTTAACAAACCATATTGGTAAAGTTAAAGATATTTAAATCAAAAGAATTAATAAATAACATCAAATTATCAAAAACATGCATGAGGTTTTACTTTTAAAAACCGCCAAACTAAAACAACAAGTATGTTCAACAAATTGAGGTTTAAAACTGATATTTTAACATTTCATGAGACTCGGTAAAAAAAAAACAAAGACAAAAACATGTATTACCCAACACAAAAAAAAAACCTCTACTATCATCTTTTGGCATATTTTAGAACATTTTATTTCATGGAAAAAATATCTAAACATTTTCTAAACATCCAAAAAACCATTAACAATAATTTCAAAATAGAATTAACCAAACAAAACAATATTTTCCTTAATCAACCCACATAAGTGTCGAAAAACATTACACCAAAAAATATTTAATAACATCATTAAACATACAAGAAAATAATAGAGATGTGCCTCATTGATATCACATGCTAGGTTAGATGAGGTTTTATACCTTTCAAACTTAAACTAATAGCCGCTACTCTTTTGCTCACTTTTAAAAAGAATTTTACCTCCAGTAATTTCAAACATTTCAATGCTAATGAGACTCTTGTGCTAGGCTTGTGAGCCTTCAGAACTAGGGTTGTTTTCAGTATTTCTCTTCTCTTTTCTCCTCCTACCTTTTTCTTTTTTCTATTTATTTTTAAGAAGTATTTATAAGTTTTTCTAGATTTTTTAGTGAATTCCATCCAAGACTGATCAACGCTTAATCATTTAATCAAAATGAAAGACTTCCAGACAAAAGTTAATAGTTAGAAGCTCTTATACTAGGCTGGTTTTGCAATGGTGGTTTCGCTAGACTTGGAAGGCAATGAGCCATTTTTCTGACATTTTGATCTTTAGATGGAGGTTTTAAAGCCCTTCATAAGAACCATCTGAGAAGCTTTCAAGCGTAAATACATGGAAAAAATAGATGTTTTTTTAAAAAAATAAGTGTCACAATCAAGATTGATTGGGTTAACTATTTTTAAGGTTTCTCTAAAGCAACTCCAATATAAACATTATTGAAAACCACCTAAATTTTGTAGAGGAGGTGCACGCCTTTTGAATCCAACCTTGCTCAATTTAAAGGTTTGTAGCTTTACATTCATTCATCTAAATATATCAACTTGATTAATCCAGAATCTGAAAATACAGGAAAAGCTAATTAGGGATAAGATGTTGGAGACTTTCGTGGAAGAATTGAGATATAAATATCTAACTTCATGGACATAAGGTTGTAAAGGGGGTGTTTTATTCACCCGAGATGATCGAAAATGCCATATTCATTTTGCTGAACATGCTCACTTGATCATTCAAAACTGTTAATAAAGGAGATGAACAGTAGGCGAACGACACATCGTTCATGTTAAACCTTAAAAATTAGGGTTTTTTAATATGGAATTTGTCTAATTTTAATTTGATCCTTACTCTTTCAATTATTTTTTAATTGTATTTGTAATTATCTTCTAACTTTTAATTGCATGTAATTGCATCCCTGCTAAATTCAAATATCAATCCCGAAGTTCAATGCTTTTTACAAACGAGTCCTTGGTTTTTAATTTGTTCAATTTCATCTTTAATTTACTAAAAAAAATTCAATTCCTTTTAACTTGACCCCTCATTTAACCAATTTCTACTTTCAAAATTGTGTGCCACTTACAGGTTGGTCCTTAGTTTTTAGAATCTGCAATTGAGTCCTTAATTTGCTTTTAAACTTTAATTTATTTACAATGAAACCTTTAATTTGACCAATTAAACCTTTTAAAAGTTTAATTTCAATCCTCAGACTTCAATTTCTTCTTATTAACACATAAATTGACTTCAAAAACTGATTTTCCTTGCAAATAAGTTCTTAATAAAATTAATTAAAACTTTTAAAATTCCCATCGAATCGTTAACCATTCAAATTTATATTTATTTACCCCCAATAAAAATATTTTCACCAATTGAGCCTTTAGTCAGTCAGAATTGGGTTTTTTTATTTTTGTCAATCTTATACATTTTAGTCCTCCAACTTTTTCACTTGTGTTGTTGATTCTCTACCACCAACTTGGACAATCTTCTAGGCATTCTTCTTGTATTCTTGGAATTTTTTATCCTTCTTTTTAAGGTCAAAAGGGGGTAACAATAATAGAAATCATAATTATAAAAACTAAAATATTGAAGAATACTTATTATAACTTTTAACTTTACATGGATCTTGATAAGACTATGTGAAACTAGCAAATTATGATTTAATTGTGAACAAATGTTATTTATTAGTTTTGAAATCATGGAAAAAATTCACACATAAATTAAACTTTTCACAGTTGGATCAATAGATCATGCAATTAGGCTTACCACTAGTTGATGGGCTTGGCTAGTAATTGTAATTTCACTTGTAAAGATAAGTCCCTTAAAAAAAATTAATATTAAATCAATAGATGCATAAAAAGAAAAAAATAAATAAATAGGAAGACGAAAAAAATGAAGTCTCAAGAATGTGTATTTATGTGTGTTGGCTTAAAAATTCTATAATGGTCTAACTTGGTTAGGTTTTTGGCTAGATTTTGCAAAACTTGGATTGTATGGCCTAGCGTGTGTGGTTAGAAAAAAAAAGTTTTAGCTTGGTTAGGTTTTTGGCTAGATTTTGCAAAACTTGGATTGTATGGCCTAGCGTGTGTGGTTAGAAAAAAAAAGTTTTAGCTTGGTTAGGTTTTTGGCTAGATTTTGCAAAACTTGGATTGTATGGCCTAGCGTGTGTGGTTAGAAAAAAAAAGTTTTAGCTTGGTTAGGTTTTTGGCTAGATTTTGCAAAACTTGGATTGTATGGCCTAGCATGTGTGGTTAGAAAAAAAATGTTTTAGCTTCCTAGCATGGTGATTGGGTGTATTTATACACCACTCCCTTGAATTTTTTTTATAGAGAAGGAGAGCATATCATTGGCGGAGAACTTGATGTTATACCCATCATTTTATATTTACCTTGTTCTAAGAACTTCACTTGCTTTCTTAATTATAGAAAATTTCCTTGACATACAAAAATGTTTTAGGTTTCTAATAGTGAATAGAATTTTATGATTTTTAAAAATTCATTTCTTTTTTACCTACTATTGCATTTTGAGTCATTTATTTTGATATTGTACATATGGTTATTAGAAAATATTATCAAATCATAAAATCTAATAATTTTATGATTCAAAATGTACTAAAAATCCCAATTGATTAAGATCCTAATAAAAATAAGTTGTTAAATCGATAAAATCATGTAGATTTTATGATTTCATAATTTTAGAAATATGTAATTTGTTTTATTTTAGGCTTTCAAGCTACCACTCCCCTTAAAAAAAATCCTTCCTTATCCAGTTATTTTTCTATATTTTAAACACGATTCAAATATAAGAGTTAAAGATTTGGTTGACTTTAGTGTTGTGAAAGTCTCTAATCTAATTCTACTTAGATAAAACCTTATACCATGGATCAATGATTTGATATACCCAAGAATTTTTGTCTACGTAGAATGAAATTTATCTTATATTCTGGATGGTTGTTAGAGAATAATATAAATCATATCTTAGAGCCTCACTTAATAGCTTAAACTTTTGGGTTGAGATGATTCTTTAACATGGTATCAGAGTATTGATGACCAAATGGTCTCGAGTTCGAATCTCATCATCATCATTTATTTGATAAAAAAAATTAAGCACAAGGTAATGTGGGCCTGTGCAAGTTTCAAACCCAAAGGGCTTTCACTTGAGGGGGAGTGTTAGAAAATAATATAAATTATATCTTGAAGCCTCACCTAACAGCTTAAACTTTTAGGTGAGATGGTTTTTTGACAATGGTTAAGCCTTGTTTTACATGAACACAGTATGAATCCATGGACATAACATCTTTGAATTTCATATTTACAATTAACAATAAAAATAGCTAGCTATGATACGTGTTAGAAAAATAATTAATTAATAGTATTATTACATGAGCAACATCTTCTGATTTTACAATTTGATCTTATGATATAATTTTAAGGACTCTCCAACAATTCTAGTTTTAAAAACGATTTTAACAACCTTGGTATTGAATCTTATTTTTGTTGTATTTCATTTCAATAATTTTATCAATGATGAGTTTATTATCGAATGTTATTGAAATACAAATTAATCATAAAAAAAAATAAAAAAAAAATTCAACTCACTACTCATTGTATCATGTTTTTTATTTTATTTTTAACAAATAAAAAAGCATTCTCAAGTTAAATATATATTTTTTTAACAGGTAAGGGCTATGAATTAATCCCATTGAAAAATCTTTTTGGCTCAGACGTTGATTAAGCGGAAATTCTATGTACTGAATAATTGAGTTTTTTTGTTTTCTAGCATTGTAAAAAAGATATACCATAAAATAAAATAAAATAAAAAAATAATACAATTTAGAGAATTATAGATGATATTTATTATTCGTGATTCACCATTTAAATTGCAAAATTGATAGACACAACATTTAATAAGAGAGGAGAGAAAACAAATAGGAAAGAAAGAAAAAGATTCTGAAAACACACCAAAACTCCGATGATAGCACCATTAGTACTATTAAAAAAAATCTTGATAAGATGAATATAACAACACCAAAAAAGATCACCAACGGTGAGTAGATTGGACAAGTGAGCTCCAACACCTTTGAACGGCTTGTATGGCCCACTCCAATCACCATTGGTAACTTTCCTTGGTGTTGTTATATTCTTGTCATCAAAATCACTCCAACAGTATTAATGGCATTATTATCGGAGTTTCAATATATCTTCAAGGTCTTTTTATTATTATTTTTCTCCATCATCCCTCTTTACAAATTAAAAGGAGGAGAGAGGAAAAAGAGAAAACAAAAAAAAGAAAGAAAATAACCATGGAAGCACATTGATACTATTAAAAAAATCCCAACGAGATGAATCTAATAATACGAAAAAATGTCACAACACGAGCAATCTAAAGGTGTCAGGTTCACTTGCATTTGGGCTGGTTGTGTGACCTATTCCGGTCACTATTAGTGACTTTTTTTGGTATTGTTGATTTATTTCATAGAAATCTTTCTAAAAATACCAATAATGTTATTATCAAGATTTTAATATGCATCCAAAATCTTTTTTTTTCTTTCCTCTCGCTCTCCATTTCCTTTTAATTGATGTGCCCAATAGTTTACTATTTGAAAAAGTCCAGATGATACTTACAACTTGCATGGTGTAGATGTCATTTATTATGCTTCAAATAGTATTATTTTTTTAAATATTTTTTACATTATATATATTTTTTTAACTATGCTGGAATCCAAAAAATACTCAGATAAATGCATCCCGTTAACAAACATAATATTCTGACTCCCAAGGAAGTGGATTCAGAGAACAGAACTTTCAGTAAAATTAGAATTGTATCTGTAAATATAGCAGCCTCGCCGTGAGAAAATTGAATCACCAGGGCAGAACAGACCAGAAGAAGAAGAGAACAAAAAAGATGAAGACAAAAGGACACCGAAGAGCTGACCTAAAAAGGGTAGGTGTACTTGTCAAATTCCTGTAACATCCTCGATGATTTCCCCATCACTCAGATGTCCAATAAAAGAAACAAGGACAGGTGCTTCCCCCATTTGGATACCAGAATCATCTTGCCAATCGGGGTTGGCCCACAAACGGCGCCGGTTGGTATGCTGAATTGAGCAGCCCTTGTACAACTGTGCCATACTGGACAGAATCTTCCTCTCTCTCTCTCTCTCTCTGGTTTTTTTATTTTCTTGTGAAAAGGTAAAAAGTCATTATTCGAATCTAAATGTCCGTTTAAAATTTTAATCAAATGGGGTATTTTAATGTATCTAAAAATTCATTAAAATATTATTTAGTTTGAAAAAATTATCATTTTAATACTTATTTAAAATTAAAAAAAAATATCAATTTAATTCTTATAAAATAAAGCCATCGAACTTCAATGCTCCATATTGTCTAAATTGACTATGATTGATATACAATATACACCTTTCTAGGTTGCCTTTTTTTAAATTAAACCATGTTTATTTAAAATATTTTAAAATAATAATTTTTTTATTATATTTTTTTAGTATTTTAAAATTATTTTAATATATTGATATTAAAAATAACTTTTTAAAAATAAAATTTTATTTTAATACATTTTTAAATAAAAACAATATTCAGCACAACAAACACATATTAATTGAATCATAAATGTCAAAGCACGGAGAATAAGCTCGCATGATGAATTCACACGCCTGGGCCTGTGAAGTATGAATTACTGAACAGAATGATTTTTCTTACTTCAAAAGCAAATATTTAAGATTCTGAGCATCATTGCTTTCACAAATTACCATATACAAAATAAAATTTGAAAACAACCCAGAAAAAAAAAGAGTAAAATTAGATTAAGAAATCCTAAAATCAACAAAACCCCTTCGAGCTTAATTAACAAGGTTAAGCCCTAATTTTAATTTATATCAAACCCCCAAAAACAATCTAAAGAAAATTAAACCAGAAGAGGTGTGTTAAGAATATGATCATGATCAGCTTGATCATCGCCATCATTGTGATGATCAAACTCATCACCACACTCATACACGGATCCAACAAGCCGTAACTGATCTTCTAAATACCTTTGCAATAACCCAACTTCTTTCTCCTCTTCCTCTTCACATTCGCAGTCACAAAACCCCTCTTCACACCGCCGCAACCGATCGCCTCCGTCTTCATCTTTCTTCCTCCGGCTACGGTGGCAGAGGCTGACGCATAGCTCGGCGGCCCAGAGGATAGGCAAGGTGGCGCAAAGAAAGGGAAGGAGGATCGGTGAGAAGAGGAGGAGCAAGACACGGCGGCTCCTTCGGGTTCGCAGCCAGGTGCTGGTGGCTAGCATGAGCCGGTAAGGTGGGGAAAACATGGTGGGGTTTTGATTGTCGTGGTGGTGGTGATGGCGGCGGAGGAGATCGAATTTGTGGTGGTGGTGGTGGTGGTGGTGGTGGTGGAATCTTGGGTTTTGGAAGAGGGGGAGGGTTGTCATGTGAGTGGGGATTTTTATACATGAAGGGCATCTGATCGTCGACAGTGACGTTAGATTTTTGTTGTGGTTAAAAACTCTTTGAAACTGTTTATTTATTTATTAAGGAAGCTGTAAGGGAAAGGCAGTCCTTCAATTTAATATTGATTTCAGATTTATTATTTTCTTAAGAAAATTGATAATCACTCTTTTTAGTGTTAAATCAAGATAATTTGGCATAAAGACAGTTTGGTTTCTTGAAGTTTTTTTCAATGTCAACTGCATCCTTATAATTTTAATTAGGTCCTTAAATTACCTATGATACCCTACGGTAGATTGTTTGTAGAGTTTAATCTCAATCCTTGGTTAGTGGTAATCAAAGTCACTCTTATTAAACTTAATTTAAGGGATGACTCGATACAAACAAAGTTTGGGGTATATATTAAATGAGTTAATATGAATTAATAATTTTTAAAAAAAATAAAAAAAAAATTATAAAAAAATTAAACTCAAACAAGTTTTTTTTATCATATTATAAGTTAACTTCTCTAGTTTATAATAATTTTTTCTATACTCAACCAAGGTTAAGGTTGGATAGGCTAGGACAGGTTTAACCATAGTGATCAAAGTATAGTTTTTTCATTACATCTAATAATTTTGTAGAAACTAAAATCAAATTGTAATTATATTAGACGGTAAAATTTCTTTATTTTGTTTTGTTTCAAATGATCTTGGAGTATACAATAGAGGTAATTTTTACTATTATATTGTAAACAAAAATACTAAAATTATTAACACTAGAACTTGTTTTATTGAAATAAGTTATTGCATACATATCAATTAAACCATGCATATATGTATAGAATTGTTTGAATATTAGAAGATTTCTGATCTATTTCTCTTATTTGTTTTCTCCCTCTACTATCTTCCCAATTTGATTCAATAAAATTGCATTCTTTTTCTTTCTCAAGACCCTCCATGTCAATTCTTTCTAGAAAAAAAAAAGACCCTCCATGTCAATTCTTTCTAGAAAATAAATAAATAAATACAAGGAGATGGTCATAAAATCTGATTTAGATGGGGTCATAATCAACATAGATACCTTCTCTCTCCAGCACATTAATGCTTTACCATGCCCGTGACCTTTCAAATGGGTGTCGCGAATTTTAGTTGGTAGCTAACTTGGAGAGTTGAGGTCAAGCTTGGACCAGCTCTTTGTCTGATATTTAAATTGGTGCGCTGGGAAGGGTTGTAGTGGTTATTTTTTAATATATTTTTTAAAATAATAATTTTGGTATTAGTATATTGAAATTATTGGTAAATATTAAAAAAATTATTTGAAGTAAATAAAAATATATATATATTTAAAAAAAAAATATTTTTAAAATACAATATAAACATATATTAAAATCTTCATACTAGAAAATGAGCAATTTCTAAATTTTAATATGCCTGAAAGAGGAAACGAGTGGTGTTCTAGGGTGTGAACGACCTTTTTCGCTATATGAGATGCAAAACTTGCATTATTAGGTGCCTATATTTAATGAACAAACCCTTTAATTTATTCTCATAAATATCTTGTTCTTATGGAAAAAAAAATACTTCTTGATATAGAAATACTAAAACAATAATATAATTAATGTAACATGCTTATATAATATTGAAAGCCGACTTGGCTACAAGTTCAGTTAATTGTCGATTGAGTGATTTATTAATTGGAACAGTTATTATGCACTTATAACATAATTCTAACATGTAACACGTTTTGTCCGTAATTACTTTATATATATATAAAAGAAAATTGGACACTAGTATAACTCTAACATTAGAGACCATATGCTTCCAAAAAAACATAAAAAGAAAAAAGAAAAATAGATTCTTCGTACTCTTGTTGAAATTTAAGAGAAAGCAGTGGAAATTAAAAATTGATCCCATAAATATATTCTATAGTGTATATTAGATTTGTGGGCATATTTCTTTTATTGATTAAACAGAAAAGTTTTGGTGATGCAAGTATTTTTTTTTTCAAATGACTTGAAGCATAGATTTAACTAAAATAAATTTGGTGTAATTTAATTAGATAATAAAAAAAAGATAATGATACCAAATAGACCAATTTAAACCAAAAGGAATAATGGGAATATGCAAAAATAAATAATTATCAAAACAAAAAAGACAACAAAGCTATGATTTTAGTTAATCATATGAAAAAAAAATTAAAGAAAATAAATGATCTAATCCAAATTAAATAAGCATGTCAAATATACAAGTTAAATAACTAAACTAAGATAAATCAAAAGAAAGCAACAAAAAAAAAAAAGAATCTAAAATCCAATTCCAAACAAAACCAAAAGTAAAGGGATGCATTTGAGAGAGAAAAATCTATTAAATGAAAAGGATAAAAAAAAGTAGTAAATTAAGTAAGCCAGTCAAACTCTACAATTTGGATCATGCAAATAAGATAACTCAATAAAAAGCAAACATAAAAAAAAAATCACAAAGCTCAATTCTAAAGCAATCCAATGTTGAAGAACAAAACATTACAAATATTAAATTAAAAAAATATCCTAAAAAAACATGAGTTAACCCACGCTAACTTGCGGTCAAGTGACAGAACTAGAATAAACAAATAGAAAGAAAATTGAAGAAAAATCATGAAACTCAATATAAAAAAATTCAACCTTGAAGGATGAAATTGAAAAAAAAAATTAATTATTAACTAATATACTTTTGAAAGATAAAATAAAAAAAAATCAATCAAAATTTTTTTCCAAAATAAATTCAATAAAGAATCATAAATACAAAAAAATCAAAATAACTCAGGTTATTTTTAAAATTAGTGAACAATATTATAGGAAGTAAATAACTTAAAATAATATAGCCTAAGCTTTAATTGAATAAATGCTTAATGATAAAATTAAAAAAAAATATGAGCTTAAAAAATGACAAATAAAAAAACCAAGTAAACTTGGATAAACTTCTAAAACCCGACTTAAAATTTAAAACTCGCAACCTGTAAAATCCTAAACTCAGACTTAATATAAAAGTTAAATTCTCAATTAATTTAATATCGAAGGATGAGATAAAAAAAAATTAATTTAAAGATTTTTTCAAAGTAAAAAAATAGAAATAAAAATAATGGAGATCAAATTTGATAAAGAAAACTTGAGGATGAAATTGTAAACAAAAATCAATTAAAAAAATATCTAAAAAAATAAAAAAAATAAAAAAATAAGGACCAAATTTGGAAAATAAAAAAATTGAAGAAGATGCAATTGAAAAGGAATTTCAATTTATAAATTATTGTAAATAAAATAATAATAGTAAAAAAACAGAGATAAAATATAAAAGAATAATAAATTAAAGGATTGGTTTGATGTTTTGAAATGGTAGGAGTGAAAATTGAAAAGGAGAGAGAAAAAAGAAGCAAAAAGGTCATCCGCTACCACAATTTTTAGATTTATTGATAGAATTTTCTATTAGTATTTGTATTGTTGTGGAGTGTTGTGTGTTGGAAAAATTATGATTAATTTTTGGGAGTCGCCAAGAATTATTATTAAGTTTGAGGAGTGTTCACTTAGTATTATGGTCACTAAGAACCTATGGTTTGCGAGAGTCTGGGTAAAGGACTGGTTGTGCAAGGGAAAGATGCATCACCCTCAGTGCACCCTACCTAAGGTAAACTTCATTGTTATTTGATTATTTTTTAGGTTGGGTTGCTATTTATTGGTCTTATCTAAGGCTTAAGGCAGATCTCTCTTCATGAGAGAATCTCTACCTTATCGGATTAAATCATAACCGTTCTAAAGTCTAAATTTTAACATTTATTTACGCTTTGTATTTTTAATGCTTGAAGGTGTATTTTATCGTGTAATTTTATACCTATACATATTAAAGTTTACATCTGGATCCTAAAAAAGAAAATTGAAAGAAAACTTTTTTGATATTTTGGGCAACCCTAATGGATGATCATAAACTGGTTATGATATCCATTTTTGGGATTTCAAAACATAATGAATGGTTTCAGAGCTCTCTGTAACATATCGATGAAATTTTCTGTCAGTAATTCCCTTTATAATTAACATGATGAATGGTATTCACAATTTACCAATAATTTTACTGACAAAATTTACCATGAGAATAATTATGTTGGTAAAAATAACACGTCATCGTTTGTTTGCTTTGTTTTAATTATTTTTTTATTTTTTTAATTCTTTCGGTATATAACTAGAGAATATATCCATTGGTAAAATTTATCGAAAATTTACAAATAAAAATATATTTTTAATATTTTTATTTTTATTTATTAATTTTCTAGTAATAATTAATAACAAAGGAACCGTTGGCCACTCGTGCCTCCTCAATATGAAAAATATGTTAAGATGATTCAAACACTGCCGTGCAATATTTGATAACCAATCAGCATTGCACAAATAGCACGAGGGTCATAGCCCTTGCTTACACTCCTCCAAAAGTTTTTTTTAAATTAATAATTGATGGTTTACGTAATGTTAACCAAAAACCAGGATGAAATGATGACATACTCTTACAAGATAGTATAGTAAATTTTTTCTTTAACTATGCTAACAGCATTAAAAAGACTAAAAAGCCCTAGATATAAGTTTAAATTCTTTTTTATTTAAGGTGTAAATAAGTCATTTACTATACTTAAAAAGTAAAAAGATTGATTGTACTTGCATAATTTAAAAATGATAATTGAATAACATTGTATCGCTTCCAATGTCAAATTCAAAGGTTTTACAGTTATAGGATAAGTAATCATTACAATATTATAATGATTTATAATTGCAAGATAAGTTATCATTACAATATTACAAGGAATAATGTTTTGCTTTTATGTACCAAGTAACTTCTTAAGCAATTTAATTTAATTTTTAATATATATATATATATAATTGTAATTTATTTAAAATCTCGCATTATAAAAAAATTAGTATTGATATATAAAAATTGATCCAAGGATATATTGATCGGTAAAGAATAAGGAAAAAAAAAACTAAAATTGATTATTCACGAGAGAGAGAGAAAGAGAGAGAGAATAAGCAGATTATTATTAATTTATTATTTTGGTGACAGCAGACAGATAGACAAAAACTGGCATCTTTTAACTACATTAATGCAAGACCGGTTCTCGTTTGACTTTTGTTTAAAAATTCTTTAAATAATATGTTGTCGGAATATATATTTAAGCGATTTAAATAGGAATTAAGATTTAAAAATAGAAAAAAGTTATTCAATAATGTTATTCTTTTTCATATATTTATGATAAAGAAAATATTGATATTACGATTGCAATTCGTGAATTGCTGCCTTTCTAGAAATAAGTTCAAGTGATATATCGGTGCCAAAAAGCAAGTTTTTGTGACTGAATGCATGAATCTATTAAAAAACAAAAACCCTTATGTAAATAATTGTGTCTCTATATTTATTTTATAGTGATTCAGAATAATATAATAATATTTTTTATTTTTAAATAAAATTATTTATAAACTAACTATTGGGGACACTTTTATCTTCTTTATAAAGTTCATTTGTCATTATTATATTGATACATAATATATTAGTCTTCTAACTTTTAGATACATAATAAAATAATTTAAATACTTTTAAAAATAAAATTTTTAAAATTAGAATCTAGAAGGTTTTCCGTCTTTTTACATCTTTGATAATATAGTGGAATAACTACATTGTATTTAAAAGCAAAAAAAATCATAAATAATGTTTAAAGTTTTTTCTATTTTTTTCATAATGGTTTTAAAATTATCACTAATGTGAATGAAGGGTAATTTAATCTTTTAAAAAATATAAATGTATTTAAAAATAAAAAATATTTTGTTTTGTTTTGTTTTATACTAGATTTAGTCTTCAACCTCTTGATTGCTATTTGTTTTATTTTTTAATTTTAAATGATTAGAAATTTTGTTTCATGATTATTTTATATTTGTTTTCTATGAAATAATTTTGGTTTCATGATTCAGGTCATTTGTTTTAAAAATTAACCCAATTTAATTTTGGTGTTTTTTAGGTCTTTTTTTTCTAAAATTAATTTTTTCAATCCTTCAATATTAAGTCATTATATCTTAAGTTTTGTGATTTTATATGCCTTTTTCTTTGCAATAGAATTATCCCGATCTCATATCTTAGATTGTGGGTTAGTTGAGCTCACACAAATTAATTTAAGTTTTTTATATTTTTTTCAATTTAATTTATTATTATTTAGTTTGTTACATAGTTAACTTTCATTGTTTTATTCAATTTCTCCTACAAGGTCAAGCACATGACCCTGGGAAAGACAAGCTATGTACTCTTGCCATTTTTGTTAAATATCCGATGAACATTACTTGAAAAAAATGGTTTTTTAGTTTTTTTTTTTAATTTTAGAATTATATTTTACTTGAAAAAAATGGTTTTTTAGTTTTTTTTAATTTTAGAATTATATTTTATTTAAATGAATTTATTAAAATAAAAATTAAAAATTCATCCAATTATAGAAGATTAGAGTTTTTTTTTTATGATAACATCAACAATTATATTATTTTATGAATAATGATGTATTAACCTAGTGTGTATATTTTTCTTAAAAAATTCTTGTTAATATTGAATGATAATAAAATACACATTTCAATTCCTATATGATTTTGTCAAATTTATTATTATTATATTTTTTTCATCCAAGTACATAAAAATGTTTCATTTATGATTTTTTTTGAAATTATTTTCACAATATTTTTATGTTTTTTTTAAAAGAAATACAGGAATATGAAAAGGAATTTTTATAAACCTTGAACAAGATCAAGATTTGTGCGATGGAAGCCTCTAGCCATCTCAAGTTGAGTACATGCACTATCCAATTCTCCATTGACAATGATGAAGACCTTGAATTAAAAGCTTGAAATTATCCAACTTAGCCCTAAATTATGAGGAAGAAAAGGACCCGACACTGATAAGAAAGTGAATAAGAGGGCCACATCCTCCTTGTTTGCATATATAGAGTTGATGGGCGGTCACAAATTTGCCAGAAAAAGCAAACACATTTTCGTACCCTACCGAATAAGTAAAAAAAAACAAACCATCATTCCACTCTCTTAACCCACGCACGCCAATCTCCTCCCTTGCTTTCCCACCTAGATTCTTCTCCATTGGTCCGTGTAAATCACGGGATACCCTTGCATCTGGGATTAGTTCTTGACCGTCAGGAAGCACGGACAGTGATCAAATCTGGAAAACGATGGCGTTGCAGCTCTTCAAGCTTTCTGATATCTACAATTCACGTGTAACACCTCCCTACTTAACCACCCTTCATCTGATCTTGAGGAAAAAGTATTCTCATCAAGGGTTACAAGAGTAAGACACACATGGACACACCTACACGTGCGATGTATAGAGTCAATACGCAAAAATAAAAAACAGACGAGAACTATAAATCTAGTTCCATGCTCTCTTTATTACCGCAAAAGTGAAGTCCTAAAAAGAGGAAATATTGCTCTTTTTTCTTTTTCTTTCACTTTCTATATCAAAACCCAACAAAAGAGGAAAAAAAAACACTAAAGCTTCTAATACCCGAGTGAAGAAGCAGATGCAACCAATACCATCCGGAAGCCGCAACACTAGTGCTGGTGGTGGTAGCGCTGGTGGCGGTGGAGGTGGAGGTGGAGGTGGAGGTGGAGGTGGAGGGATTGCTAGGTTTCGTTCAGCACCAGCCACATGGATAGAAGCACTTCTTGGAGAAGAAGAAGAGGACCCATTAAAGCAAAGTCAGAACTTGACTCAGTTACTTACTTCAAACACACCTTCAAGTAGAGATTCAGTGCCTTTTAATGCTTCCAGTGCTGCTGTTGAACCGGGTTTGTTTGAACCGGTTGGTGGTTTTCAAAGGAACAATAGCTCTCCAACTGATATTCTTCGGAGTTCTGGGATTGGAAGTGATCAAGGGTATTTTTCTAGTTACGGAAATGCTTCAAATTATGAGTATATGACGCCAACTATGGATGTTTCGCCTTCTGATAAAAGAGCTAGAGAGGTTGAGTTGCAAAACCCTTCTGCAAGATACCCACCTCCTCCGTCGGTATGTTCACTCTAATATGTAACTGATGTTGGCTATTAATTGACTGTTTCTTGTTAGTGAATTTATTCTATCTTCTGTGGCAGTATGTGGGTTCTTTTTTATTTGTGGAGTGGCTTTTTAATTGATTACTTGTTTATTTAAAATAGAGCAAAAGAATTTTACTTTTGTATGTTATGTGAAATTCAAGCTAATTTTGTTATGTATGTTAGGATTTTTTTGTGTGCAATTTTATAGTCTTCTCAGTATTTGGTTTGGTAGAAAAGAGAGCAAACGGGGCCTTTAAGGGCATCTAGTTTGATAGAAATGGAGATGGACAAGCTTTTGGAGGATTCAGTGCCTTGCAGGGTTCGTGCGAAGCGTGGCTGTGCTACGCATCCTCGAAGTATTGCAGAGAGGGTAAGATGAATCAATTGCTAGCAATCTGGTGCATTCTAGAGATAGGCAGCGGATGTGTTTGTTGTTGTTCCTAAATGAACTTCATTTTTTTTCTGAATTAGGTTCGGAGAACTCGAATCAGTGACCGCATAAGGAAACTTCAGGAACTTGTTCCAAATATGGACAAGGTACCTTCTTTGTGAACTCTTACTGAAAATGCAAATTTTGTTGGGATAGGATTTTCTTTGTAATCACTGATTTCACCATGGAAAAATTAGCATTACAATTTTATCGTCATAATGCTTGCCTCAGTAGAGAATCTTAACAACCTTTTTGAATAACTAGTAGAGATTTTGAAGTCTATCTAGTGCTGCAAAGCTTCAGGAGCACTGTATATATTTCAGCATCCTTTAAATCCGTTGATTTGCTAGATGTATCGTTTCGTGTGAGAGTTCAAAATTGAAGTTTAAATCCGTTGATTTGCTAGATGTATCATTTCATGTAAGAGTTCAAAATTGAAGTCCGTTCTTGGAGAGTTTGCCTCTTGTATAATATGGATATAATGAAAAAGGAGGGAAGAAAAGTCACAGGGTGCTCGTTTTTTTCCCCGCTGTAAGGAGTAATAAGAAATTAGGAATGTTAATTGCTAATGTCATCCTGTTGCATGTTTGAGACAAAAAATAGTCATGTTTTGTTTCTATTTTTATTATCCTATTACATAAAATGGGACCATGCCAAATTTATATAAATGAATTTGTAACTCTTTAAGGACAAACTATAAATCTAGAAACTATCATATAAGTTTGGTCTCCAAAATAATCACTGAAATATTTTATAATCAGTGCCATGACAATAAACTGATATAGCTGCGATGTCAATCAAGTCCCTCGCAAGACAATGACGTGAGTTTGCTATAAGTTGTGGTGTTGTTGATGACATTAATGTTGCACTTGATTCTATGATGAATGCAAAAACATATTGTCTGCAAGAGTGATTTTGATGGAATGGTCCTGGCAATGAGGTTTCTTGGTACATGATGGCTGTCTGTGTTTGGGGGTTCAAATGATGCATAGATTATGTTTGATCAAACGCTAAGGAGAAATTTGGTTTTGAGGTACTAAATGATTATTGGGTTTGTGAAAGCAAGGGATTTGAACTATTCTTACAAGGTGTTCACTACCAGTTTTGGTTGAAGGCTGATAGATGTGCAAAGGCTTGAAAAATGGCATCTACAAGCTCTTTGCTGGATGAAGCCCTAGAGAGCTAATGTTATCATTGTCTTGAAATGAATTATGCTTGATTGTCAAAATGGATAGCCAAAAGCAGCTGTGAAGACACTTTTTTAAAAAAATGGACGGATGGATGTTAACCCATGAAGTTGGTTCCATGGTGAAGGGGTGAGCTAAAGTTGTGTGGCAGGCACATCATCGAGATTTGAATCATAGAATTTTTTTAGAGCAAGTGACCTTTTGTTTTGGCTGCCTATCCAGGCTTTAACCCATGATTCATGTTACTAATTCAAAATAATCCAGCTAGTAGCTTAAAACGGGTACTTGATTGTTTACTTATTTTGCTCATGTTTGTTTCCATATTATACACTTGACATTTCGATTGTACAACTATAAATATAATGGAAAACTACATGGCTCAAGCATGTTAGCCAAGCCAAAAGATATCTCTTATATATATTTTTTTGTTTTATTAAGTTTTAACACATCCATCAAGAGTTAGCAATGTTTTGTGGATATGTTCTTGCCATTGATGGAAAGAAAAGAAAAATGAGTGTATAAATGTTAAGTTAGATGACTCAAGAATCTAAATTTGGCTCCCTAGCAAAGCATGAATGCTTACCTCAGCTTAAAAGTTAAACTATTGAATAATTGATCATAGTCAATCCCAATGCCAAATAAGCCCCTTTTAATGGTTTGCTTGATGCCAGTTTAATCTCAAGTGGATGGTTTGGATGTGGGCTCATTTTTTCTCTTTTATTGCCATTAATATTGGTCATGCTTATCTCCTTTTCATTATCGACATCAATGCAAACAGTGTTATCATTCATTATATAAAACAGTTGCTTGATAGCCTGCTCTTACATAATTTCATTTTGTTCCTTGGTTAATTCTTGGTGAAGTGTCATTTTGTTATGTTCATGACACGTGATTGGGTGTTTATATTTTTTCAAAATCCTGAAGTATTCATAGATGATCCTCTGAAAGACCACTCAAGAAAGTAATATAATGTATTACCATGAGCTGACCTAATTGCTAGTTTGAGTTATTAGTATTTTGAAACCTTAAGAACAAGCTTGCTTAGTTGCTCCTGCAAAGGCCTGTATGAATGCACTATAGTGCAACACAATGCTCATCACTCGACATTGTAATTGGAGTTAATTATTGGGCTTGTTTTGTTGAGTTTTAAAACAAGACAAATCAAATTGCAGACTGTCTCGACACTCAAGGATTTCTTTCTTTCTTTTTCTTGTCTTTCTGTTATCTTCCTTTTCATGTATGCTACAATAAGAGACATAAATAACAAAAAATACCTCTAAGATTCATAGGGTTTCTGAACAAGAGGCAAAAGCCTTGATGCATGGAGGAAGTGCCACCTTGGTTAATGGAGCTTGTATGGGAAGAGAGATACATGTATAGAGTATTTGATGAAGCAGAGGTTTGATTCATTGGAACTTTGTCCAAAATCTTAGCGGTCTTCACTGTTGATTTTCTGATCCCCTCACTTATGTGTGGATTTTATCAATGATCTTGGTATCATGCACTTGTTGTTACTCACTTCAGGTTCTCTCGTGTATTTAGTTTCCTCTCAGCCTCTTAAACTTAATATTTGTAAAACCGGAATGAAATTTCATGCCTTTGATGAAACCCCCCATTTGCACAAGTTGTGTTATCAGGCGAGAATTATGGATCTTGATGCATAAAATGTAGAAAACAAAATCAACATTCGAGTCAAGCTTTTTCACTACAATACCATCAGTTTGCTGTAACAAATCCCGCTTCTTGGCTTAAATAATCCAATTTCATTATGTCATGCGTAACTGACATATTGGATCAGTGAGCTTTTGGTTACCATTAGTTTCCATTTATTTGATTTGGTGTTTTCATGGTTGATTGTTGCAGCAAACAAACACTGCTGATATGTTAGATGAGGCATTAGAGTATGTTAAGTTTCTTCAAAGGCAGATTCAGGTACTCTTTACACGGGTCTTATTTTGAGTTCATTTGGTTTTAAAGCCATCGGTAAAGAAACAAGATTTTGCAGTCTTTACCTTTGTGAGCACCTAGTAACCAACAGATTCCAAATTGTTCCCTCACTTACATGGATAGATAGTGATACAAATTGAAATGCAAAAGCAGGGAAATATTAGTATTTGACTGGCTGAAACATGGCAGGAACTCACGGAACAGCAAAGAAAATGCAAATGCATAGCTAAAGAATAACATGGAGGTAATATGCCTGCCCACTACTGTTTTGTGTAATTATCAGATTAATGAGATTTCATTTAAGGTCCATCATGGTATTTTCTGATGATCCTCTCTGGAAGCTCCATCATGTAATTAAAAGATTACCATCTTTTATGTCACTCTTATTCTATATGTAGATGAAAGCCTGCCATGTGGGTAGCAAATATATTAGAGTTCATGTCAAGGTTTAGCCGCTTCATCTTGGAAAGTTCTAGTCTCTTTAAGGTCGTGCTTGGTATGTTAATAGTTGTAGAATCCTGTACACAATAATATACTTTCCAGGGTGCTGCTGAACGGGCTTTACATATTCTTGATATTGCTTTCCATATTCTGTGGTATATTTACAGCTATGTATTCCATTAAACTTTCCTGAAGAAGCTGTTGTATCCACGAAAATCTTTGGTCAAATATGTGCCTAATATTATACATAGTATCTTAGGAATTGCGTTGCATGGGATTCACTGTTAATAGCAGCAGCATCTGTTTCGTTTTCTAACGGAAACAGACAAGATTTCAGGTGAAAAGAAAATCTTATGATGGCCTCCTTTTTCTGCTTTGTAAACTGAGAAGTCCTTGGTTTAAACAAGCAAGAGACTTAGATCTGGGTTTTGAACCTCCCTTTCTTTCTCCTATAATTCCAGTGAGAGGCTGTGGTATTAATTGCCTTGAGTGCACAGGCACTTCTGCCCACGTCATTGATGGATGATGATCTTTATCCTTTGGTTGCATTGAAAATCTTATATGTGAAGTTATGTTGTGGTTGTCGCAATCTGGATGATGGTATTGTCTATGATATGTCCATCCGGTTGAAATCTTGACCTAAAAATTTCTGCCTGGTGTTTTATGGATTTTTTTTTCAATAATTTGGATGATGAGAAGTGGAGAGAGGAAATTGATGGGCAGGTGCCCCTTGCCATATGTTGCAGGTTAATATTATTTTTTAATAAAATATTTAGATGTTGCAAGCATATTTTATATTTTATATTTTTTTAAATTCAATAACTTGACTTATAATTTTAACTAACTAAATAAACTGGTTTTATTTAAATCACAAAAAAATAACAAATAAAAAAGTGTATATAAAACAAAATGCCATTAGAGCAAAAAAATAATATTGTTTAATTATTAGCTAATTAAACATAAAAGGACAAAATAAAATTTAAAAAATTAGTGTAGGCTAATTCAAGCTATCATAGTAGGCATGTAATTTGAACATTAAATAGCTATATGGTTTGGATTAATCTAATATATTTATATTTTAAATTATGAGATTAAGATAATTTAATAAAAAAATTAATTTTTTTTTTAAAAAATACAAGGCAGAAAATCAAGTAGAAAACAACTCTTATGAACTTTTTAAATTTGTAATGCAGGTTATTAGATCTAATTTCAAAGCATTGCATATTAAAAAAAATTATGAATTTCAATCTCTAGAAAATAAAAAGTTGAAGGTTAGAATTGAAAAAAAAATACAACAATTTTTTTTAATTTGAGAATTAATTAAAAAGAATACAAACATTAAAAAAAAAATCAAAAGAATAATGATGAAAATAAAAAAACAATACATCATCAACTTAGATTACAAGCTAAAATTAAAAACAATAAACCTTTTATAAAATAATTAAGAAAAAAATAGCATAAGAACAAAGATCAAATTGAACATGCCAATACATGATGAAAAAAATTAAACATATATAATTCTTTCACGTGTTTTTTTACTTCAAAAAATTATAAATATAAATTGAGAACGTATACACATATCTAATTAAATAAATTATGAATCATTGTGTAGATAAATAAATAAAAGAGTTATTAATGATAAATAAAAATATATTTAAAAAAAATTAAGAAACAAATATAGATCAATATATTTGATATCGCAACACGGATCATTTAACTTGTTGTATTAATGAATTTAGTTATTAAAATTAATTTATAATAGAAATCAATACACACATAAAATTTATTAAAAAAAATACAATTCAAGACTACACATATTAAAAAAATTATAAAAAAATATTTTTTACTTTTTTTGCAAGCATATTTTATATTTTATATTTTTTAAAATTCAATAACTTATAATTTTAACTAACTAAATAAACTGGTTTTATTTAAATCACAAAAAAATAATAACAAATAAAAGTGTATATAAAACAAAATGTGGTTAGAGAAAAAAAATAATATTGTTTAATTATTAGCTAATTAAACATAAAAGAAAAAAATAAAATTAAAAAATTAGTGTGTGCTAATTCGAGCTATTATAATAGGCATGTAATTTGAACATTAAAGAGCAATATGGTTTGGATTAACCTAATATATTTAGATTTTAAATAATAAGATTAAAATAATTTAATAAAAAAAATTAAAGAAAACTATATATTTTTTTAAAAAATACAATGCAGAAAATCAAGTTAAAAACAACTTCAAAACAACTTCTGTGAACTTTATAAATTTGTAATGTGGATTATCAGATCTAATTTCAAAGCATTGCATATGAAAAAAATCATGAATCTCAATCCGTAGAAAATAAAAAGTTGAAGGATGGAATTGAAAATTTTTTTTATAAAAAATTCAAAATAAAAATAAAAATTAAAAAAATAAGAATTATAATTAAAAAAATAAATTAAAGGGCAACAATTTTTTTTTTAATTTGAGAGTTAATTAAAAAGAATACAAACATTAAAAATAAATAAATCAAAAGAGTGATGATGAAAAAAAAAATACATCATCAACTTAGATTACAAGCTAAAATTAAAAATAATTTTTTTTTATAAAATAATTAAGAAAACAATAGTATAAAAATAAAGATCAAATTGAAAATGCCAATACATGATGAAAAAAATTAAACATATATAATTCTTTAACGTGTTTTTTCACTTTAAAAAATTATAAATATAAATGGAGAGGTATACACACATCTAATTAAATAAATTATGAATTATTGTGTAAATAAATAAATAAAAAAGTTATTAATGATAAATAAAAATATATTTGAAAAAAATCAAAAGATAAATATAAATCAATATATTTGATATTATAATACGGATCATTTAACTTGTTGTGTGAATTTAGTTATTAAAATTAATTTATAATAAAAATCAACACACATAAAATTTATTAAAAATATACAATTCAAGACTATACATATTAAAAACATTATAAAAAAATATATTTTTTTATTTTTTAAAATAAATTTAATTTATATAAAAAATAAATTAAAAATGAATCATACTCATATTTTAAAAACCGTTTAAAAACTGTTAAAAACAATGCTCATGTGATGTTCGTTTACAGCATTTGATAAAGGAATAACTTATTACAATCACTGAACTGTCATATACATTACGAGGATCTGAATTTGCATTCATAGGAAGGAAGCCGAAGATTCTAAAGCTCCCATTCGCAATTGAGTGAAGCTCAGTGTTTCCTTCTATAGAACAAAATTTCAAGACCCTCAAATCATTCTTATAATCAATTGGGATTCAGGCTCCTCCAAGGTTGCAAAAATGGGTGTCCTTACTTCAGATCAGTGGAGGACCAGCCTCTTTTTTTTTTCCCAACTATTGCATACTCTTGTCATCTATTTCATTTTTTCTTCCAGGGAATGAATTGACAGGGACAATGCCAGAAGCTTTCGCGCAGCTCCCAGATCTTACCATCTTGTAAGTTAACATACTCTGGTGTTTACCACAAGAAGTTCTTACAAAGATTACCATGGTTAGTGGTGACATTGTTTTTCCTATTTGCAGATATTTGAGCGGGAACAAACTCACAGGTGCAGTTCCCCAAAGTCTCAAGGGAAAGTCTAACAGTGGATGGTTGCAGCTGAGGTTTGGTTATCATCTTCAACAATTACAGCTTATCTGCATGTTAATCAAACAATCATTCTACTCCTTTGGTTCTTCTCCAAATTCTTTTCTTACATATGAGGTGAGCTCCGTTTTTTTCATGGATTGAAACTAAACGTTAAGGAACAAAGAGGGGTCAGAAAATAGATTGTACAAATCCTTTTTATCTGCATGTTAGTACGAGTTTAAGGAATTAAGCTTTGGTATACTTCACGATGGTCTGGCTAACTTTCAAAAGTTAAGCATGGTCACTCTGATTGGGTTATTTGTTACTGGTACATAACCATTGATTCTCTGTTACATCTGACAATATTTTACGTAATGCCAGTTTGGATGGAAATCTGGATTTATGCAAGATGGATGCCTGTGAAAAGAAGCAGCGAAGTCTTCCTGTTCCAGTTATTGCATCTGTCATTTCAGTTTCGTGCTCCTCCTTCTGAGCATTATAGATCAGTAAGCAATAACTTAGCAGATGACATATATCGTTTCATACTTTAGTATCTCTGTTAAAATACTGGAATATTTATTGCTTTATATATATAAAAAAATACAAAAAAACGAAAATTCTTTTGTAGGGAGATTAAATGAGTCATTATCTTCCTTGGTGATGCTGGCGGATGCAAAACATAATAATTAAACAAAGAACACATAGTGTTTTAAATGGGGTGAAAGAAGCGCTAGAATTCACAAGTTTAATTATTTTCTAAAAAAAAAGTAATGATAATAAAATTTGCCTCCCTATAAAGTTTATACAAAGCTTTCAACAAGTCAGAAATACTACCCCAACTAAAAATAAAAAATAAAAATCTAAAATTATAAATATAAAAAACAAAAAATCTAAAAATAAAAACACAAAACATAAAACACAAAAATCATCAAAATCAAGGGTCTCAGAAAGACTTTTGATATTTAAAAATTTAATGGTTCCATATATCAATGCAATGACTATAAAAAAATAGTTTCTAAAAATTCATATAAAAAATTTAAATATTATTTAATAATTAAATAAAAAATTATAATTTTTAAAAAATATTATTCTAGTATGATACGGATCAGATTTTTATTAAGTCTTGACATGTTTTAGTGATTTATAAATATATATTTTAGATTATTTATATAATTTATTTATAATTTATAAAATAAATTATAACATACTACCCACTGCATCACTATCTATCTCTACCAGCTTCTTTTGGATTGATTAATTTTCGAACAATTAAGTTTTGAGAAGGAGTTGGTGAGGCATTTTAGAAAGGTTCGGATCAGAGTATCTTTTTGGTGGGAAATTCGAGGATAAGCCCATGTGACGGTTGACTTGCTGTTATATGTGATACTGCATGACCACGTGGTCAACGACGTGTCTCCTTCTCACAGTTCTGTGTTTCTTGAAACTTGAATGCCTCACAGTTCTTAACAGCACTGGCAGCGTATCAGTCTTCTTTATTTTTTTTCACTGTTAGATTACCTGTACACAGGTGCATTTACTTGAAAAAGATTTATTTTTTATAGTTTCTAATTTATTAATCACAAATTATATATATATATATATATTGAACCTAATCAATTAGCGAATCCCATGTAAGAAAGATAGAAATAATTTCTTGACTGTAATATTTCTCCAGCAATGCAGCATGGAGTTCCCAAAGGAATTCAAGAATATATACAAGAGTAAGGATGGAGGCAAGAAATATGTGTAGTGGAAAATTGGAGTCTGAAAATTGATTATAAAAATGATTTTTATCTCTAAATTAAGTTTTTTAGTATTTTTATTGTTTATCAAGACAATTTAAATTATCTTTTACTGTAAGCGATATTTAAGCTGTCTTGAAATGCATTTAAAAAATATTAAGAAATTTATTTATTTACATAATATGTTGAAAAAGTTGATCATATTCAAGTTATAACTATCAAATAATTGAAGGTAAGAAAGAGATGAACACAGTAGAAAAGAAAAATCATGGTTGGTCCTCCAGAAAAAGGTGATAAGAATCCTCCTTTTTGATTGTCTTTCTTATACCGTATGTATAACATTATCACCATGAAATGTTCTTGAGGCAATTGTTGGTGGGAGGAGGGTTATAATTGGCATCATAAGTTCTGTAAATGCCTGTCGTATAGTTCCTCATCGTTGCCATCCAGCAAGATGCAGGCCGTAGGATGGATGGACTTTTGTAGTTAGACATGACGGAGGATGAATGATCAATGGCCATAGTCATCTGATATTTGTGCTAGAAAACAGAAACTATCCTAACCCTATCCAGATACTGTGTTCTCTTCCCGCATTAGCAAACTTTGTGAAAAGGTTTGGGGACCCTTTGGACACACCATCAAAAGATGCCTTCAAAATAATGCAGATCAAAAAGAAACAACGGAGCAAAAGTGAAAATAATGAGTGTGGGGAGGGAGATGGAGAGGTTTCCCTCTGTTAGGGTCCAGGAATCTAGAGCAAGAAAAGAAAATAAGACAATGTGGGGGCGGGGATGGAGATGGAGAAGTGAGCTTGCAACTTCTTGAGAAAGAATTCAGGTAGATTAAACCTACAGAAGAACCCTCATGATTAAAACTCAGCAATATTTAAAGAAGAAATATAAGATGCTGTGTGGATTTAGTATTATGCAAAAAGCAAGCTCACTGATGCGTAAAGGGAGAATCAATCTGCTTTACCTGGGAAAAGGAGAATTTATCAAATTGCTTGCCTTTTAGGCTGAAAGACCAGACAGACCAGACAATCTCCATTGTTGTAATGGACCTGCCTGATACCTTGAAAAAAGGAGAGAACCTATTGGAAGGAAGGAAGGAAGGATTGCCTCTAGAAAAACCTTCAATGAGTTTCAAGAATGAAGTGATCACTTAGAACACAGAATTCATCCCCCATCGAAGAAAATCATCACAACCACACACATAAACTTACAAATGTTCAACGTGCCCACCAGAATCAGCCTCTATCAAAGATACATGAACGTAAATGACATAGGGGGGCCACCTCATTACCACCAAAACAACACTTAGCTCTCTTTCCTTCATATGTTTGTCTTCGTACTCCAAAATGAGCACCGCATCTCCACCCACCTCCCCACCCTTCTCTCCACCTATCTTCCATTCCCTTTCCTACCATTCATTTCTTTCTTCTCCTTTAATCCAGCTCTTTCACCACCCACTACCTCTATTCCTTTCATTTTAGCTATCAAATTATTGTCCAAGTAGATTTCACAAACCCCCTCAACCCTCCCCCTCAAACTTCCATCACGCCATGGCCAAACTAGTAGTAGAAGTTCATGATGCATGTGACCTTATGCCCAAAGACGGCCAAGGTTCAGCCAGTCCTTTTGTGGAAGTACACTTCGATGAACAAAGCCATAGGACTCAAACCAAGCCTAGAGAACTTAACCCTGTTTGGAATGAAAAGTTTTCTTTCAATGTTAACAATCCAAGATATCTTCCCAGCAAGACCATTGAAGTTGTTGTGTACAATGATCGAAAAGGCGGTCACCACAAGAACTTTCTTGGCCATGTTAGAATCTCTGGAAATTCTGTGCCTTTATTATCTGACTCCGAGACCATTGATCTTCAGAGATACCCTCTTGAGAAACGTGGCCTTTTCTCGCATATCAAAGGTGATATATCACTCAAGATTTATGCAGTCCATGATGGTAGCCACTATCCTCCAACAAATGCTGGCAATTTTGTAACTGAAGCAACTCCAGTATTCCAAGAAATCAACACCAACAAGCTTCAAGCAGAAGATGCCATTGATGATCATGAGAAGAAGAATAAGAAGAAAAGGAAGGATAAAGAAGTTAGGACTTTTCATTCTATAGGGACTGCAACTGGAGGTCCTGCCGCTGCCGCTCCACCTCTTGTATCTTCCGGGTTCGGGTTTGAGACTCATGTTATGAAAGAAAAGGCTCCTACAGTTGAGACAAGAACTGATTTTGCTCGAGCTGGGCCACCTACTGCAATGCATATGCATATGCCAAAGCAGAATCCGGAATTCTTGCTGGTAGAGACCAGTCCACCGGTTGCTGCCCGTATGCGATACAGAGGAGGGGACAAGATGGCATATGCTTATGATTTGGTGGAGCAGATGCGTTACTTGTATGTGAGTGTGGTTAAGGCCAAAGATCTTCCTGCTATGGATGTTTCTGGGAGTCTTGATCCATACGTTGAAGTCAAGCTTGGGAACTATAAAGGCAAGACTAAATACTTGGAGAAGAACCAAAGCCCGGTTTGGAAGCAAATTTTTGCATTCTCAAAGGATAGATTGCAGTCCAATTTACTTGAAGTTACGGTGAAGGATAAGGATTTTGTCACCAAGGATGATTTTGTGGGCAGAGTGTTTTTTGATTTATCTGAAGTGCCTCTTCGCGTGCCCCCAGATAGTCCACTGGCTCCTCAGTGGTACAGATTGGAGGACAAGAGGGGGATAAAGACAAAAGGAGAGATTATGCTTGCAGTATGGATGGGAACACAGGCTGATGAGTCATTTCCTGAAGCGTGGCATAGTGATGCTCATGACATTAGTCATACAAACCTCGCCAACACACGATCGAAGATATACTTTTCGCCGAAGCTGTATTACCTTAGAGTTCAAATCATTGAAGCTCAAGATCTTATCCCCTCCGATAAGGGTCGCATGCTGGAAGTGTTCGTAAAAGTTCAACTTGGTAATCAGGGAAGGGTCACTAGGTCTTTGCAGACGCGAAGCATCAATCCAATTTGGAATGATGAGCTAATGTTTGTTGCATCTGAGCCTTTTGAGGATTTTATAATTGTGTCTGTTGAGGACAGGATAGGGCCAGGCAAGGATGAGATACTTGGAAGGGTGATTTTATCAGTTAGGGACATCCCAGCAAGACTCGAGACTCACAAGTTCCCAGATCCTTGCTGGTTTAATCTCTTCAAGCCTTCGTTGGCACAAGAGGAAGGTGAGAAGAAGAAAGAGAAATTCTCAAGCAAGATCCTGCTCCGTCTCTGTTTAGATGCAGGGTATCATGTTCTTGACGAGTCTACACATTTTAGCAGTGATCTACAACCATCATCCAAGCACCTCAGGAAGCCAAGTATTGGTATCCTTGAACTTGGGATTCGCAGTGCACGAAATTTGCTACCAATGAAGGGGAAGGATGGTAGGACCACTGATGCATATTGTGCGGCGAAGTATGGCAGCAAATGGGTTCGAACCAGGACAATTCTCGATACTCTGAATCCTCGTTGGAATGAACAGTATACTTGGGAAGTTTATGATCCTTGCACTGTGATCACCCTCGGTGTCTTTGACAATTGCCATATTAATGGAAGCAAAGATGATTCAAGAGATCAGAGAATTGGGAAGATAAGGATTCGGCTATCAACATTGGAAACTGATCGAAAATATACACATTACTATCCGTTGCTAGTTCTTACCCCCTCTGGATTAAGGAAGCACGGGGAACTTCAGCTGGCATTGAGGTTTACATGCACAGCTTGGGTTAATATGGTGACTCAATATGGCAAGCCATTGCTTCCTAAAATGCATTATGTCCAACCAATTTCGGTTATGCACATTAATTTGCTTCGCCACCATGCTATGCAGATAGTGGCGGCAAGGCTATCAAGAGCTGAGCCACCTCTTAGACGTGAGGTTGTGGAGTACATGTTGGATGTGGATTACCATAAGTGGAGCTTGAGGAGAAGCAAAGCTAATTTTCTTCGCATAATGTCGCTGCTTTCAGGGATCACTGCTGCCTGTAAATGGTACAATGACATTTGCAACTGGAGAAATCCAATAACAACATGTCTCGTGCACCTTCTGTTATTTATACTGATTTGTTATCCAGAGTTGATACTGCCCACAATTTTCCTCTATCTGTTTGCGATTGGGTTATGGAATTATCGGTTCAGGCCAAGGCACCCACCACACATGGATACTAGGCTTTCACAGGCACACAATGCGCATCCAGATGAACTTGATGAGGAATTTGATTCATTCCCAGCATCCCGGTCACCATCAGATATTGTGAGGATGAGATATGATAGGCTGAGAAATGTTGCAGGTAGGGTGCAGACAGTGGTCGGAGATGTGGCAAGCCAGGGGGAAAGAGCTCAGGCACTACTAAGTTGGAGGGACCCAAGGGCGACGGCAATCTTTATCCTCTTTTCATTAATCTGGGCAGTGTTTATTTATGTCACTCCATTCCAGGTAGTGGCAGTGCTGGTTGGACTCTACTTGCTTCGACATCCCAGGTTCAGGAGCAAGATGCCCACTGTGCCCGTCAACTTCTTCAAGAGATTGCCGTCCAAAACAGATATGTTACTATGATGAATTGGAAGCTATTATAACTTAAAACTCCTTATTTGCTTGATTCTGGTCGAGGAAAGATGATCCAGTACGTAATTCCATCAATGTCATGACAGCAGGAAAGCACCTAGGTTCATTCTCCCCTGACAACCCACTCCGCAAAAGAATCTTACTTTTGCTGAATATGCATGCCCCACATTTCTTCAGTCCCATGCATGGAATCCCACTATTCTTTTTTCTCTTTATTCCATATTCTGTACTATTAATAAGCAATCATATTTTGTATTTCATGAATCATATGCAACGCCCCCCAAAAGTTAGCGAAACAAAAATGATGGCTACACACTGAAGCAGCTTCAAAGATCAAGCAGTGGATCTGTATGAACAAGCGGATCTGCTTAAGCATGTAAATCATTCCAAGAGAAAGGAGTGCATTCCACAATTCCCAAAGAATTGGCAATCCAAAGTAGAGTTGTGCTATCCCCTCGATAACATTGGAACAGAACTCTTGCCATTTACAAAACAAGAATTTCCATACGTGTCAAATCTTCTATGAAGATGACCCCCCAAAAAAACAGGACAAGTTACAAATATATAGTTGACTAGGATGACACGGTCCTAAATCCAACATGTATTAGTGAGGCTACAACAGTAAAAAAGCTGACAATTAATCCTCCTAGAAGTGTCCTATCCACAACACCCAATCACCCGCTCCTTTGGCCCAGTCTTGCTTCTTTTTTGGATCCCGAGGCAGTACCATTCACCGCCATTTTTTGTGACTGATTTTCCCACTTTCTTAGGAACCATCCAATGAGATTTCTTTTGTTTCGGTCTTCTGGCAGCATGCCATTCTGAGAAATGTTACTTTGCTCTAAAGTAGTCGGTCCTACACAGCTCTCTGATCCCCACAAGCACAAGCTTCTGTCTCTCTTGAATATTCACAACACTCACATGGGTCAGAACAGGGAGAACATTTGTACTCGAGTGTTTTCTCCACCGACTTCGTTTTCTGATTTATTTGGTGGAGAGTCTCAATTAGTGACCACCTTCCAACAGAGGTTATCTTGACAATAGCTGAAGCACCAAGCATGCTTTCTGGAGCAACTATGAGAACCTGCTTGTATGCTTTTGTGTGGCCAACCTAGGGAAATGAAAAAAACTAATCAGAAAAGTGAAATAAGAGGTCGAATCATAAACTAAGAAAGCTCGCCATTCAGTTCCAGGAAAAAGAGAGAGAGAGAGAGAGAGAAGAAGAAGAAGAAGAAGCAAGTGTCCTGTTTGAACTGAGCCAAAAAAGAGAGGGGCTCTCATTTTTAAGTCGGTGCAAGCAAGTTGGTTTCAAAAGAAATGAGAAACAAATAAGAACATTCAAAACATATCAGAGAAGGATTAACATGCAATCCTAGTAGCCTTTTCATGACCACCTAGATCCAATTTATTAGACAATAAAATATAAACAGCAACTTGGCCTTAGGAACGAGAGTGTTTCATTTAGATATTTCTATGTCAACAAGTGAATTCCATCTGTTGCGATCTGTTATCCATATTCTTTCCACTCTGCCCTCCATTCCATTGTAAGGAGTAGATGCCATTACGCGCTTCGTCCATTATGGTGTGGGTACCACAGCTATAAATTTTCATAATACACTCAAGGTGAAAACTACATACTAGATGTTAAAATGACCAAGGTGTGCACACGCAATGCAGCAGTCCCTCAAACTACAAAAAGAAATAACTGATGTCTTTCCCCATATAATATGCATATGATATAGTCATGAGTTTTCATAATGGAGCAACTCAATTTACATTTGATGATCCAGAAAGAAATGGACAAGAAACACAGGAAAATAAACAATTACACTGAATAACACCATAATTATTGCCCCGGTCAATTCAAAAAGTCGTCAGATTTTAACTTTGACCTACTCTTTTTAATTGATTTTAACAGAGTTAATATCTTCAGTAACCTTTTTGTTAAATATATACTAATTAACTTGAAAACAAAATACTAGTCGCAAGTATGTCATATTGGTTTTGAAAAATCACAAAGGGTCAATTATTACCCGACCAAGGGTGTACCAAATATCTCTAGTGACATATATGATTTCACAATCTAGAAATTACATGTCATATCACTATCTTAGATAGTTCACTCGAGCAGTTTCACTCAAAAAGTGTACCAGTAACCTACTGTGAAAACTATTATAGAAATATGCAATTAACAAGTGAGACATGGTAAATTACAGAAAATAAAGGACCGCGAACTGGACATCTGAGTCTGCAAACTAACCTGGGAATCTACATATTATATCGGTAGCAATCTGCATTTCTGGAACTAGCTCAGTCAAGGTGTCAACCACAGTCCTGAATACATTCACAGTGTATTCTCAATTCATTGCCTGACAACAAGACCCTGTATATCTACATAGGAGATCCCATACAATGATATTTTCTAGCAGCCACCCTAACATAAATTATAAAACCACAGCTGGAATCGTTGTTAGGGTTGCAGGGGTAAGGAGAAGCCACTATCAGCACTAAAAAGAAAAGATCAACAATATTGGGACATACAGTCAAAATGGCATCACTTCCAGCCGGCATGGTACATGAAGAAAGGAGTACACACATGGATGGCGCAAAACTTCTGCTATCTCTTTCTAGTGTTCAGGAATGAAAGGTGGATTTGTCATCCCAATTCGAACCATTGTGCTTGCATCAGAAGGAAGTTCAGCAACAATAGCATTCAATAATATTGGAAGATTAACCCCAATTTCACAACCTGTAAGGTTTCAGGAAATTCAATCTGTTCAACAATTTGTATTGTGAAGAACCAGTATAATTAACATCTCAACTTATTTTGTTTCTAAGCATTAAACTTTTCACGAGTCATGGAACAAAACTCTTTCTGCTGAGCAGCAACATGCTATTTCACTGCATGATATGAACATGGTGAATTTTATAATTAATTTTTCACAATGCGAAGCATGTACATAGGTAAGAAATGTTGATGATCAGCAGCACCTTCAAACAGTAACATAGCAAAAATAAGCATCTGTTGTTTATAGACCATGGAATGATGTGTGACAATCATTTTAATAGAGAATTCGTTAGAAACAAGATTTCTTGACAGAAAATAATCTCATATCTGCAGCAGATATCCAATGGTAGAAACATCAGAAAATTACCACATGATCCAGTGTCTTCACTACTCAACCATATCTCCTTTACTCCATCAGCTACAACTGTTTTTACACGCTGCGTCTGGAGATGAAAGTTTAGATGTTTCTAAACAAATTTGTTCTTCCGCACCTGTTGTGAGAATCAGGTTAAATCCATGTAAATTATAACCATATGAAGAATAGATTGTGATTTTAATTAATTAAGAATCAGAGCTTCTCATTAAAAAACAAACAAGATCAACATTAAAGAACCTCATTGAAGAAAATGTAGAAACATTACAATTCAAATCTAGACTTTGCACCTTGGGGAGGGAGGTCAAGTGCTGCAACGTCTTGCGGTCAAAATCCGCACTTCATGACCTTTTAAAGCTCCGACTCCAACTATATGATCTGTTTACTGGACTCCAACTATACTGACTCCTGGTTCTTTCATGTTCCGACTTCCTTGAGGCACACACCCAGCCACCGCCAAGAAGAGATAACCTACAACTATTAAGCAACATGACAACCCCGACACAGAATGGCCGTGAATCCTACCCTAGATCTCCGCAGCCATATCCAGATTGCTAACAACTTGACAATTTGAGATTTATTTAAAAATTCGATAATAAATGTGTTAAAAAGATGAAATGAGCACATCAGAGACAAAATTTGAAGTTCTACCTACAACTGCCATTGCATAGACATTTAAAATTGTTTCAATCACTCGTTGTAAAAATCAGACTTATAAAAGCTTATAATTTTATGAGTTAACATGTATTGAACGTTCAAATTCATATTAAAAACTCGAAAATTATTATAAAAAACTATTAAACATGTTATGTAAAAAACACCTTGTTTTATTGATTTGTTAAACGCAATTTTATTTTTTGATTAAACAAGGCCGGTTCATTACTAGAGATCATGAACCAAATCAAGTATATAAAACACATTTTAATTTGCACGTAAATCATAAGACAAATTGACCTGCAGGCTAATCTAAGTTTTAAAACAATAGCCCAAGGAAGAACATGTACATATATATATGATCAGATTACAGTACATAAAGTGTTTGCAAGTCGAGATTAGGGCTTTTTTTCTTTTTTTTTAATCAGCTCTTAAGCTTTACCACATCCAAAGCAAACTGGTGCATTAAAAACGTTTTCTTCCCTTCCCACCTGTCCTAAAAATTGAACGTAAATGGTAAGCCTTTCTAATTATATGAAATTTTTCAAGAACACAATAAACGTACTCATGTCCATAAACTGGTTTACAGGCTTCGAGTTTTCAACTTTGGTTTACAATTAATTTAGACAAAAATAACGTTTCAAGTTTTAGTTATAAATTATTTGAGTTATCCTCTACATATTGCTCGTAGAATTTTATCTTCTTTTTTTTTTTCCAATTTTGAGAATTACTTTGTAGTTGAAGATAGAGTAGCATTGCAAAATTCTTTACCCGCTTCCGTATCCAATATTGCAATGTTAACAGTCAATACACAAAGAGTATAAAGTTGTTATTTCAAGACAGAGACGTGAAGTTTAATAATCAACACCTCAGAGTAAAGAAAGCAGTCCTGACCATTTTTTTTCCACAAGCACATTCCATGAAGAATTTATTGCAGCTGTTGGAGCAACTCAGGCCAAGGCAAAGGAAATGGAGGGCACCTTCAAGATGCAGCCCCCCTGTGGCAGTGCACCAGAAGTGACTCTGCCTAGCACTTGTAAAAACCATTTTGCAGAAAGGAAAGAACAATGCATTCTCTAAATACCGACTCACAAACACAAACAGACAAACTTATTGCTATGTAACTGTTGAGGGGGGCATCCAAGGCATTTTTTATAGAACACAAGAAACAAACTTTGCAGCCGATTGAAATTTCCTTTTGAGAGTGTGTATATCAAGTCTACATATAAGATGTAATTCATGCCTGAATTAAGAGGGCATTTTCACGCCTTTGCATATTTTACAAACAACTATATACTTTCATTTTTCTATTTATTTATGTAAACAGTTATTTACTTTTTCCGAGAACTGGACACTCTTATGTGTGCTTACAACAGTCATATAGCGCATGCAGAAGCTAGCTTTCGATCTTTTCTACCTTCTCTTCCCCAATAATCCATCTCGTCAACCAACTTGGATCTGCAGCAAAGGATTTGCATGACATTGGTACAATCCCAAGATCAGCACCAATGCGATCATAATCCATGAGAGCATCTTCCATCTCTGCTTCAACAGCGGAATCATCTAAAACATCAATTGCGTTCATGCGTAGAACATCAGCATAGTGTTTCTCCCTATCCAGATCATGCTCGAAGGGCTCCATAGCTGCCCCCTGCTGGTCCAATTACCGTTTGTTAAAATAACAAATGTTCAATGAACTATGAATTAGACATTCATTTCAACGTTTTGCTCTCTCTCTCTCTCTCTCTCTCTCTCTCTCTACACACACACACACACACACACACACAGTATGAAACACAGCACCGTGCAAAATATGGCATGCCAAGAAGGTTTCATCAGGTTGTAAATGTCTCCGTGCCTATTTGTCAAGTGTACTTGGAGCCTAAATCAATTTACCTGGCACAATTCAGCATAATGTTTATATATTTCACTGCTTTCATCTTGATCACCTAATAGTGTGCCACCATACCAGCCGCTTTCATCAACTGCAGTCATTGCAAGGTACCTTGAAACCGAACCACAACCGGACAATTGCCATTGATTTGAGTTGCCACAAAAATTAATAGATAAATAAACAAAAAGAGTACGAATCATAGAAATTGCAACCACATGACTAGCATGAATTTTAAATTTAGTGAATATAGTTGCAGAATCAATTAAAATTCTTAATCAAAGAGCAGTATTCAAATTTTTATCATCCAACTTAGAAAACTAATAGGAATTTGCATACGCATGCCCACACGCTGACATGCATTTACATGTGAATGGTGAGTGATAATTTTGCCCAAGACTCAAGCTATAGCCAAAAATGCCAGCTTGAGCAAGCAAAGTATGAGGTGTTTAGATCCATTCTTGGTTCACAAACCATTAATAAAGCTCAATTTTGACTAATAGAAAGCCAATTTGGTCGGCATTGCATTCAGAAACGAAAGTCTAAGAGTAATGTATTCTCTCTGGAAAATGGGAAGACAATATCTAAAAGTACCTTTGGAAGATATCCTCTTCGTTGATATCATCAACAGAAGAAAGCAAATTTAATTCTGAGTAACCATCAACATAAATCTCTTTCTGAGATGCTCCATTTTCAATTTCACTTTTAGCAGCCTTGGGGGCATTGCCACTCTCTTCATACTTTTTCTGGCCAAAAAGCCAATTTGGGCTTTTGAGTTGTATTTCACTGCAAAAGAAAGCATATTCAGTGAGTATAGCAAGCACTTGAAAAAAGTCACGAATACATCTTACAAACTTCATGCACCCAAGCAACCCATTTCAGAGCAGGCAAGAGGCAAGTGCGAATCAAAATCAGAACTACGGACAAAATAATGAAAAAAATTTACAATCAATGGACCATTTTAAGAAATTTCTCCAATGCAAATACACTGTGTCTAAAGGATAAGGACATAAATCAGCATAAACTACATCAAATTGTTACTTTTGCCAATTCCAAACTAGGCAAAATACTGAAAAAATCTCAATTTGCTAAACTTTTTTAATGTGTTTTTGAAATTATCAGTATCCTTGAAGAAATCCTAATATTCCTTTAGCTTATTTACATCTCATTTTATGTCTCAATACCAAACCTGCTAAGGGCTAAGAAGGAAGAAAACAAACCAATAAACTTTGTACTAAATGCAAAGAGCTATGTTTCACTACACTAAAAGGGCCAAATAATAAGGCCAAAAGTTTCCTATGATCCTTTCAACTAATGCGGTATAGTCAGTGCTGAAATAAATAAACACAAAATTTGTATAGTAATGTGAGGCACAGCACATCCTGGATAACAGTTTGAAGACATCAGAAACTCATGCAACTGATGATTTAAGAAAACTGAACCACGCATAAAAGATGTCTGCACTTCAGAGGTAAAAACAGATTTGTGCACCCAAACGCATCCAACAGAGAGAAAAAAAATGATAAAATCAGGCAACAAGTTAACAGCTCTAGTCAAGGGAAAAATTACGCTGCATCTGGAGCCACACCAGAATTTCCTGCACTGCCACCTGGTCTGTGATCAGGTTCACTATAAAGTCTTACATTCTTTACAGTACTACATGTCCGGTCAATCAATTTATCAAATGATGTCAACTTCATTCTTGAAAAATCCTCCCTGCAAGCTGGAATAGGGGCAAGAGTTATTCCAACTCTTACAGGCTTAGCATTGGTTTCCAAATTGCTGTTGAAGTAAGATACAATAAAATAATCAGAAGATGAGATGTATTGAATTTGAACCAACCTACTCTAATTTTTTTTTCTTTTTTTAATTTACCACTTATCTGGACAGGGGTCTTCTTCTTCTATTGCATTCCCATAGACATGAAGATAGTAGTCTGAATCTAACTCCCAAAGAGGAGATTTCCCTTCCTGTGGTTGAAAGTAGCCAAGAAATCTGGAAAGCATCAAAGAGATAATCTCAGAATACACTCACAGAAAATGCATGCCAAAACTAGTATTAGATGGCATTTGGTATTGTGGAGCAAGGTGCTTTTCGCTTGAAAATGCATCAAAATATTATTATTTTTTTCATTTTTTACACTAGTACATCAAAACCATTAGAAAGCACTAAAAAAAAACATTAATTTGATGTTTTTTCATGTCAAACGCACTTTTAAAACGCAATGCCAAACAATCTCTTAATCATACAAAATAAGTTAAGAAAATAAAAAAAATTAATATTGCATACAAATATAATCAAATACTGAAGTACACACACTAATAAAACATGGAATATAGTTCTAGCTTTTTGTGTTTGGTTTTGGTTATATGTAACAAAACCTACACTGTGGTCTTGGAATTCCCAGAATTCAGTCAAAAGTTTCTGATTTAGTTTGTTAGATATATCTCTTATCCACATATGAAATATGAAACTTATTGAAAATGGAGTCCATGGTTGGAAAATCATAGATATTAAGAGTAGAAGCCTCTCCAAAGAGGATACATTTCAAATAGAATATGATTCATATTTTACTAAACAATAATTTAAAAAAAAAGTGTTTCAGGCAAAAATAATAATGAAGTGCATTTTGGTATCTTTACAAAAGTTGACATGCACACTTATCTATATAGTCTCCATAATCAAGAACTAGTGACGATAAAATCTGGAAATCAAAAACTCCCTTGAATTTACAAAATCTGTTTGGGCATTGAAAATTCACCTCATTTGCTTAGCCAGAGAATGTAAATTATGCAATAAATCAAGTAGAAAGCGCGATGGAAAGAACAGTTACAAATTTATAGCATCTTGCTTTTCACCATCAGTGTATGCATTACTGTAGTATCGCTTGATAGACTTGATAAACTCCCTAGATTGTGTTGTAGCTTTCCACTTTCCCTGCCTCTCAAGGAACACCTGAAAAAGTCCAGGCCTTGATATGATGACCACAGTTATGAGCAAATTAGATCATAGAAACCGAAGTTATTCGAGAGAAAGCATACAGTGTTATGAGCAGCAGAACCACCATATTGCTGGGCAAGAGCATCCCCCATACTTTGATACATATCCATAAGAGCAGCAGCAATGGAACTATCAGGATCGACTTTGGGCATGTCTGTTAGACCCATTGCAAGGAGCTGGCGTCCTAAAGCTGCCAGACCATAAGCATACTGAGCAACATTTGTACGATCCAAGCAGTCAATGCAGTTGGTGCGTAGAACTCCACTTTGAAAACGTGGCCCATCAGCACCAACCTTATCTTGTTTTTTCAGTTGACTAGAATCACCCTCTCTATCCCAATTAATCAAAGAATTTAGATTCTCATTATTACTTCCAATCCTTGCAAGATCCCCTGAATTGACTCTTAGATCTCTAAGAGAAGCGTCCCTGTAAAGAATAAAGTCAACTATTTATGAAACCCACAGTCTACATAATCTTGTTTTGAAAGGAACCTCCCATTTCCTGCTCCATAATTTTCTCTGAAATTGGAGGTTTTCATTTCAAAAACAAAAGCAATGAAATGATAAAGCAAACAGCCTTGACAGAAAGACATGGTCAATTTTATGCTTTTCAGCAACAGAGACACTAAATTGCCAAAAGAAAAGAAGACACCCTGGGTTACAGAATTTCCAAGCACAAAAGAAAGCTTTCTACTTTCAGGTTTCTTAAGGTCCAAGGTTACCATGCTTGTAATTGATTATAATACCTTTTTACAAATGCAAGGGATAGATCACACACTTAACAGTCATTTTTTTTCCAAATTGCAATGATTATAAAAAAAAAGAAAGAAGAAAATCTGACCATCCACCACAGCACATGTTCTTGAAGTTATAATGGTAAAAGCTGCTTCAAAATCTTCATATCGTGCGTGCATTAATCGTGAATATTCGATGACCTTGAATTACATAACTGTAATATAACTTATCGCTCTCTCACACACATTGGCACCTTAATGGTGTTTTTTTTACAATGAATTGCTACTAACACTTCAACACCCATGGTTTAAAAACAAAATTCAAAGACCAAAATAACCAAAATAAAATGGGACGATGGATGACCCAAAATCTCAGAAACTGAATATTAGGCATTGAAAAACTTTATATCCAAGAGACCTGAGTTGAAGGTTACATGAAAAGTTCCAGTCATGAAGTAACATAAACGCTATAAGTTTGTTTAAATAAATAATACAACTAAAGAAACTGGAATACCTTCCGGTGCTTGTTCGACTAATTTGGTTTGCTCTCCTCTTAACAACACTAGGTTTACCACTATAGTAAAAACCAGTCAAATCAAGTGCCTGACTTGCCACAGCACCCAAAACAGCCAAAACATTGGCAGACTTGCTTTGGAAACACAAAAAAGAAGAGTAGTCAGTTCAAGATGGTTGTTAGTTATAAATTAGAGTTGAGGTGAAAAGAGATGCATATGTACCTCTTTGCAAACTTGTGATAGTCCCAATGGATAAACTGAAGTTGTTTTTCTTCTGGAAAAATCGTGTTCAGATACCCAACCGCGTTTGTAAATTCACGCCTTAGCATCATTTCTCTAGGTCTTTTTTCAACAGTCTGCATTAGAGCATTTAAATGACATGCAGGATGACATAAAGCAATAGAAAAGGCATTCCAATTTGTGGTAAGCATGTTGATAAGTGAAAACTACGACAATTAGATAAACCACTGAAGTTAAACAAGAGAATGTCACAAAAGAAAAAAATTGTCACTGTGTGAAAGCTGAATTATTATTTTGATGAGGCTGACCATAATTCATAATTATCACAGAAACTAAAACAGATTCAGAAATGGTTTCTTTAACTTCCAGATCCTCAATAAACAGAGAGTTAAAAAGGAAATGCCAAATCATGTACTTCTTCCAAGAGTGAAGTATAATGGAAAGATGGTATACTTTAAGAGGACCATTTAAACAGAAACATCACCACATTCTCCAGAGATATATTAAAGCTGATTGATAAGCTTTTGTTAATTATGATAATATAATCAAGTGTGGAAAAAAGCACTCATCATTTTAATATGTTTTTCCAGTTTAGGAATGAGAAAAACAAATTCAGGTAACCATTTATTAATGCCCAGGGAGGTATTGAAAATAAATGAAAACAATGCAACAACAGCCATTTAATGACAATCTAGTTGAAAAAGCTGCATACTTGAAAGTCCTGCAAGGAACAATCAGCAGGCATACACAAAAGAAACTGTAAGGAGCAAGTAATTTGGGTTTGCTGGTATAGTATAACATGCAAGAAAGCCAACTCTAATCTGGTGATTTCCTTTGTAAATTAAATCAAATGCAAGAATTATTCAATTGCATCAAGTACGATAATGCAAGATCTATACAGCAAACAGAATCAGTATTTAAGGAAGGCAACAATCAAAGGAATCTAACAAGAGTCTCGAATACATTATGCACAAAAAATAAATATGAAAATAACCTTAATCAAATTAAGCACAATTATGGGACTGCCATATCTCTTCACCAAGTCTTCAAAATGCAATTTGGTCGCCTGATAGGTAGGATCATACCTTTGCACTAATATAGATTGAAAAATAATATCAGAAGACTTCTTTGTAAGAAGATAGGTGCTATGTGATCTACATCACTGCGAGACTCAACAATGAACTAATCAAATAGGTCAAATCAATGGCCTTACAGATTATATCAGGTTTAGGACTAAATCGTGAAGCTTCTTGTGACCAGAAAAGAGGAATTGAACCGCGCATCTGAACAACAGAACTCATTTTCCCCTTGCATGATCCAGCGTCTTCATCAAGGACAATTTGCTCTGTTTCAACATCATTTGCAACTCTTCCCATATCATTAACTCCCCTTTTCAAGTAACTGCACTCAATCAACATAAAGTTATTACAAAAGGTTGTTATGCTTGGTTAGAACACTTCTCTGAAATAAGCAGATATAACTTCAATGATAACAAGGACACAAAACAAATGAAAATTGATGGTTTCCAACAGGCCACCACAATCATTCAAATAATACCCATAACCATAATGAAGCATACTGTGGCTTGAGCAATCAGAGTACAGACATTCATACAAGGACAATGTAATGATGTAATGGCAGATGACTGCACAAACAAACACAGACCATAATGTGTAGATTATATCACATATAATGTCATTAGGAACATGAATCTCATTATTAGATCTCTAAACTTAAAACATAAGAAGTCAAATGAATCAAGTTTGTCAAATAGAATTAGTTCAACCAGGGTTCTTAGTTCAACCAGGGTTCCTGTGAGCAGACCTTAATTCCAGTTCAGCTATAAGAGAAACTTGCAGTCAAACCTGGTCAAATACCGGCTGTGTCAGGCATTTGGACTGCCGACCTGACTCACCCAAACCAATTTTAATTGATTGACCTAGAACTAATAATGGTGACCAATTGTAACAGGTTCACCAGGAACTAATAATGCTGATGCAGCCAAATACAATTACCAAGACAATTAAACTTACTGGTTTTTTAAGTCCTCAGGCTCATGCGTCTATTGAAACCGAAGGGTTGTGCTAAGCCATTTTATTGAGGTACCTTTTTTAGCTTTAGTTTTAAATGACATGAGACTTAAAACAAGTATATATCTTAGCATTGCAATTTGCTGGAGCATATACATTCTCAAAAAATAAATTACAGAGCATATAACTAGTGATTGTTGTCAACCTAAGCAACCCTTTTCCATTCCCTAGTGTCATGTGGTCCATCAATTATGTTAGTGTGAAGAAAGGTTCAGACTCAAATTAAGATTAGAAAAAAAAGAAAGAGATCTACCTATCTAGGATTTTCAAAGATAGAGTGGTTCACATGCACAGAATAAACATTAAACATATTAGAAACTAGTCAAGCTATTTATATTAGACTATTAGTGTGAAAGGATGTGTTAATGTTTGCCTTAAGTTGCACACAGGATCATGTATCCTATTGCTTGCCTCACTATATTTTTTACTCGCCCTTCTACAGTGTTTCATTTATTAATGAATCTCGACTTATACAAAAAATAAAATTCAAGAAGAAGAAGAAAAACTTCTAGTTGTAACAAACTTTCATGGAAAAATATTTTTTTCTCGATACTTTGTTAGCTGAAACTTTTCCAATTTGACTAAGAAAGAATGCTAAAATAGATTTAAGATACAAATGAGCACATAGACACTGAGACAATTAACAAAGATTAAATTAAGCAATTTTTTATCCTTTGTTTAACATTCAATCTATATTATCTGACAGCTGTTCAAGCCAGACAATTCAGGTTAAACCTCTGACCTCTGACCTTATGCCTTTTCCACATCAATTTTGAAAACTTCGGAATGAAGATCACTACTATCACGATTCTAAAAGAAGATGTACTTGAGACCCCAAAATCCACTACCCAAAAATTCAAAATGACCAAACCTACTACAGAAACTTGAGTAAGAAAAGCATAACCTAAATATATCTTGCTGCAATACAGAAATTCCACGATAGCAAGGGAGTTTAAAATTATAAAAACAAAACCTGCATAAGAGAGTGTGGGTGTGTGTGGACGGGTGCTGGGGCAACCCAAAACGTATAGCTCAACTAGTCACACTTGTTAGCTAGAGTTCTCATCTGTCTTGTGAAGGATTTTGCTATTTATTTATTTGAAAGGTGGAGGCATGACTAAAGAAACAGGGAAAAAGGGATCTTCACTGAAAGTGTCAGAAAGTTGGTTTAGAAACAAAATCCTCTACCAAAGGATTATTTTAATGAAAAAGAGAAGCGCTTACCCACCAATAATTTTTTAGTTAAAGAACCAGAATATCAAAGGGGTAAAAAAAACATTAGCCACCATTACACAGTCCAACCTAAAGTGAAGGGTACAAAGAAACACCTACATCAAGTTTGGTGGAAGACTTCATAACTTCACCCTGTCACATCTGATCTCCTAAACTGACCATATAAAAATCAACTTCAACACAATCCAAAGGCAGCAATTTTGTAAGTAATTACACACTTTCCCACCACAGCTCAGCTGTAAACTTATGAACCAGTAAATCATCACCATACATGCAGTCATCCCTCTCTACAAGTACAACACCAGAAATAGCAACTAAGCCTTAATTCCCAACTAGTCAGAGTCTCTCTCTGTTCATGCACTCATTAAATTACAAAAAGATCCTCTAATTTTGGGACCACTGTCAGTTTGGTCACTGGCTTTTAAATAACACACAGTCTACTCTGTGTATATGAAAGAGAGAGAGAACCACAATATAAAAAGCTTGGAAGCCTCTGTGCAGAATCCAGTGACATAAACCCATTTGTTTTGTTTCTAAAATATAAAACATGAAGATGCAACTGAGCTTTACGCATAGATGAACTTATTCAAACCAGAACATACCGTGTACCAGCAAAATGCCGAGAGCGTCTAGAAACCAGTGAAACACTAAAGTCTCTCCCAAAGATCGACAGCCTGATCTGTCATGATTAAGTACAGTAGAATTAGTTGAAATGCTAAATACATATTACACTCAAGTAGAATAAATTTAAAGGATATTATCAAGAAATCACATTGAAGGAATTTATTTGTATAAGATAACAATGTAGTTAGAAACAAATTCCAGATCATTAAAATGCATATCCTACTTCCATAAATCAAAATCACTTGGCATAAAGCAGCAAAATGTATTACAGACCAATAACTCAGATTCAAACCAGAAATGAAGTTTTTATTTTAGCTTAAGAGAAACAAATTATACATTTGTCATTTGTGCTAGAGTTATTCACAGATTATGTCCCAAACATATCCAAATCTTCCATTTTTTACCAAATTTCGTACTCCATTAGCATTAAGTACTAGTAAAGCTTCCAAATTTTGCCTAGCACAAACTACATTACATCTGAAATTATAACTATGGCCACTTATTTTTCTTAATATAGAGAATATCAATCTAATAATCAGCAAGAATATGGTAAAGCTGCGTGCATATTTGTAGTTTGTGAAACAGTTCTTCACTAATTATGTTCCAAGCATCTCCAAATCTTCAAAATTTATTCAAATACATACTCCATTTCCATTAAGTATTGTAATGCTTCCAATTTTAGCCAGCATAAATTATATTGCATATGAATCTATAGCCAGCATAAATTATATTACATATGAATATATTTGAGCCATGGTTAAAATTTTTCTTGAAATACAGAATATCAAACCAAACAATCAACAAGCATATGGTAATGCTACGAACATAGTTGAAATAAGTACAACTTAAAAGAAAACACAAAAATAGAGCAAAAGCATGTTGAAAAATAAATTATCTCAAAAAAGTAACTGCAGGATTACAATGACGAAGATATATTCAACGTGTAAAAACCAAAAACCGTGTAAAATATTTGGCATGACAAATGATCATTGACAGATTATTTAGAGGCACAAGAAGCAAAAAGAATTGCAAACCTGCTTAAAATTTCCATGCACTAATGCTATTGTCCAAATAGTATTGCCACATCTAGACCGAACAGCTCGTGTTAGATATGCATTCCAGACGAATATGTTATCATATGGCATCCCATCTTCACCCATTGAGGTCACATTCTTTTGCAAGCTTTGCATTATAGGATATGTGTAGCTAAAGAAAAAATCCTTGGTCAAATCTACACTAGATAATAGCTTTTTGTACCTGCATTTGAGGCAACAGATAGAAGAAATATTCAGAAACTAAAAGTTAGACTCGTGTTAGACAAGGGGTGAAAAGAATCTAGCACTACTAAGGAAAAGAGTGCAAGGAAATACTAAAAAGCTTCAAGAAAATAAAAAAGGCAAATGAAACTAAGGCGAGAAAATAAAAATTGCCACATCAACCATTCCAATTTGTCTCCTCATGTTTTACCTTTTTTTAATAACAAATTATAGATGACGTTGGATAAATCATTCCTAACATTCTCTTCGTACATAATGAATTGCAAGTTTTATGCTCTTGAAGAACATTTACACTTTCTCCTTCCCTTTTTCTTTCAACTATATTCCTATCTCTAAGAGCATTCATATTTTATGTTGTTTGAAATATATATACATATATATATATATATATGAGAGAGAGAGAGAGAGGCAAGACATGGAAAAGAAAGCCACAACAATATGTGCTCTCAATAAAAAAATAATATTAAAATGATATGTATGCCAATATTCTCTCATCCATAGATTTTTTTCCTTTTGATAAAGAAGAAATTTATTAAAATGAAGCATACATACAAGGGTTGCACCTCATCTGTGCTCCATAATCAATAGATAGCAATAAATAAGAATATGGAATGCATGTTTGTGATTTCTTTTTGAAGATTTCTTGTCCTCCCATTTGCCTCTTTTCCTTCTTGAATTTTATCAAGTGCTTAAAAAAATGCAAATTGATTATTCTAGATTGGGGATCCTCTATGCATTTCCAACTTACAAGGTTAGCAATCTCTTTAGCAATTTCAAGGCTATTTTATTCATCTAAACAAGAATTTTCCTACATGTCCTCTTACTTTTGTGGCCATAAAAACCATGGATGCTATGTAAGGATAAAGAGAACAGGAATCATTTTTCATTCATAAGAAATATGAAAGATTGATGATACGGGGAAGAAAGTGAGTATATGTGCTATGCAGTAGAATGTAAAATTGGCACTTTACCCAATTGAATTTGAAAAATAGTCCTAATAAGATTCTCTAAGATTTGACATTAAAACTGATGCTATGGGAGGGAAAGGGAGTATAATAACTCAATTGTAGTAACATTAATTAGCACTTTACCAAATTGAATTGGACAAAGAATCCTAAAAAGGTTATATAAGATTTTTCTTTTTTCTAATTTAAAATACATGTCTAATAATAAGTTTTTCATCTCAAGCTAGAAACTGAATTGTTTGAGTCATGCCAAAAAACATCTTTTCCTAATAATTAGGCAAAGCTATGGTAATGATAGTGGCAACAATGGCCAACAAAATTCCCACATAATGGTGTCTATGAGCTTGAAAATTCCGCAATCATATAAAATATAGGAAAGAAGAAGCTGCAAATAAGAAGTGATAGTGACCACATGAAACACACACAGAGACACAAAATGGGAGGATAGAGTAAAGTGAAAAGGCATATTTGTCATTGTATTGCATTGATAACAGAATGAGAAAGAAAAATCATGAACAGAATGCATTTGTGCCTGTGTTTCTTATGTGCATTTCCATAAACCATGAAACCAAAAATTCTGGATGAAGAGAAGAAAAGGCAAAACCTTAGCCCAGCAAAGAGAAGGGTCACAAAGCAATCAATCAACAGCATGCAAAGGGAAGGAAATACCTTAGCTCAGCTTTAGAATGCGCCACATCAGTTTGAACTGATACATGAGGAATGGTGATCAATTGGCTCTCATCAATGCCATATATCGCATGACCACAAATAAATCCTATTTGCCGACGCTTTGTCACTAGAATCAAATAATATGACTCCAGAAACTTAATGCAGCCTAAAAACACCAAAAGAACAAACACCAGTAACACATCCAAGCATCAAAAACACAAAAATACACATAAAATAGTAGGACCCAACACTAACCTGCAATACCATAAGCCTTCACTACAAAGTTTAGCCCCCCAGTGGCACGATTCCCTTCAGCAATTCGCTGAAGCAAGTTTTTTATTTCTTGTGGTGAATAAACAACTGGGTCTTCACTGATATTGAGATCAGACGGCTCTGATCGATCAATCTTCAATACTCGAAACAATTGCTTGTTCCTATCACTCCCAACTAGATAAAATCTCTGATAAAGAAAACCCAAAAATATCATATTAGTTTTATTATTCATGTTCTAATTTCTTCTGGAAACAATGAATTTCTTAATTAAACTAAAGATTCAAGAGATTTAAAAATTGACCATCAACCAATTCAAACTATTGGAACCGCAATTACACGAAACACTAAATACCGAAGATCCCCAAAATTCTACAGTTTTCAAATTTAATTTTCAAATTCCAAAACAACCTAGCTATATTCAAGTATGAATTTTAAATCAAAAGCGGTAAGAGAATGATTGAATACTGTTACCTGTCTAGTCTCGTAAAGTCTAAATTTCTCGAGCGTGTAAGAGTTGTGATCGGTTTCGGGGTCGTTGGAAGGATGGATTTTGGCGGAGACGTAAGGAGGGAGCTTGGATTTCGAATTATCCGATTTCGCCATGGAAATGGAGGTGGGTAGTTTGGGAATTTAAGAAATGGAGAAGAGGAAGAGCTAAATCGCCATGAATGTGTCTCTATTTGCAGGTGGAGTGGGGAGAGGGAGAGAATGGGAATTGGAAATGATAAGAGGGTGTTTTGGAGAAGCCATGGAGTTACATCCGTTTGTTTTTAATGTTTCATATTTTTTTTTAAAATAATTTTCTTTAAATTAATATTTTTTTATATTTTTAAAATATTTTAATATATTAATATAAAAAATAATTTATTAATATATTTTCAAATAAAAAATATTTTAAAAAATAATTACTGTTAAATTATCAAATATCCCTTAATCTTAACCGTAAACCTTAGAAAAATCATAATTTTTTTAAGGGCATTTATTTAATGCATTTATTCACACGAAAAGAAAAGATCAGTCAAGATCCAATTTAATTTATTAAAATTATTGTTATTAAATTTTATTTAAAGTTTAACTCAATTAAGAGATCAAGTCTAGAATTATATGAGTTAATTTGAATAAATTAAAAAAATTAAAAAATAAATAGTTCACATGACATGTTATAAATTTTCAAAAATTATTTCAAAACTTTTTATTTTACATTAAAAAAATACTAAAATGGAGAATTTAAATTTTTTATTATACATTAAAAAAATATAATTTTTTTCGTGTAAATATAAAATATATATATTTATATATTTTTTATTTCACATTAATTTTTTTTTAATATTTATATAATAAAATTTAACATGGCTTAGTAACTAACAAGAAAAACTATGAAAATAAAAATATAAAATAAACTTATATTTAAAATAAATTTTTATATACATGAAGCATGTGTTCACTCTCTCTCTCTTATTTTGAAACATTAAAAAAACACTACCAAGAATTTAAATTATTAAATTATCAAAACAACTTTATTTTTTAATTAAAGTACTAGAATAATAATGTTTTTAAGAAAAATTGCACACAATAAAAGATATGGGCATTGTTAATTTTTTTTATTTTAATTGCAAACTAAAATATTATTTTTATAATTGTTAAATAAAAAATATCCAATATAAAATACTCAAGGTGGTGCCTCTAATTTGTATTGATAATCGATAATGATATATAAAATATGATAATCTTAGACATAATACACATAATGTATATTTTATGCAACAAAAATCAATAATAACAGAATATATATATTTCAATTTAATGTTGCTAAAATGGCAGAGAAGGATTTACGATAAAATGATTGACATATAAATTCTACATATAATCTACAATGTATATTGTGTGTGATTTAATGATTATATGAAAATTTGTAATTATAATATAATTTGAAATAATAAAAGATACTAAAATAACATAATCAAGATATTTTAAAAGAAATGTACATTCTAATATTCATTAATAATTGCTACGGCATTTTAACAACATTCAAAATTTGTCTTTTATCTATTTTTGAGGAAATTTAATATGGCTTCAGATGCTTTGACTGCCAAGAATTTGGGTTGAAGAGTTGTCCTTGTTCTGGGGAAGGAGGGCTGACACCAGAACAAAGAGGGGAAAGATAACACTAACAAAAGTCAAGTTACTCTCTCGTTTATGGAAAGGAAAATCAATCATAATTTTCATTGATATAGCTTGTAGCAGCCTCTACTCTCATGCAACAGTGCTTTTCTTATTCAAGAATCAGAATCCTGTTGTTTTTCAGAAAAAGGAAAGGATATATCAACATTCCTACTCTTAAAACCAGAAATCTGTCGTTAACAATTCAACTCTGGCTACAAATCCAACAAAACCTATGAAATTTTTTGAGGAAAGCACTGTAAATCTGCAATGTTTCTTACATATGGCCATTATGGAAATTCCAAAATGTTCTATATTTTAGCTTTTAATGGGTTTGGAAATTAGGGATGGAGATGTGCTTTGTGCTTGTAGGAGAAATTATGCACAAGGGAAACATGATTTATTTGGAACAAATTGTTCTGTAGAATTTGTTTTTTATTAAAATGTCTTTTTTTTATGAAGCTATAAAATGTCTTTGCAAACATCAAAGTGAGATAGGAGCAGCTTCTTGGTAAAGAGTGAGCCATCGGCCACCAATGGCGAACACCTAACACAAGATCCTGGAAAGAGACAGTCCTCTGATGCCATCTCCTGGAAAAAGGGAGATTTTGTAATTGCAGCAAAGTTTGAAGCCAAAATCGATTTTGTAATTGCAGCAAAGTTTGAAGCCAAGATTTTGGCTACAAGATGCTGGAAATCGTCTGCAATGTCCATTGATAGCATCTCTCCGCTCTACGTAATCACCATCTGCTTGATCATCACTACAGTAGTATTCTTTCTGTGGGGTTTGAATGTATCCAATGCTATTTCGCGTAGCTAACAGATTGCATGAAGCAAGCATGTAAGGGAAGCGGAAGCACAGCAGCCAGATCGATAAGGAAATCAGAACGCATTGCAATCACCTTAGCATCAATAACAAGCTCTCACCGTCCAAAAACTCTTGAACTTGGAGCAACAAAAACTGTACGAAACTTCATAAGAATGTGAAGGAAGAAAAACAAGTCTGCTGTGAACCTAAAATATGTGATTAACACTGAAAGTTTTCTGTCGCTGGATAAGCAGACATAAATAACGTCTGAATAACTCTGTCTCTGTGCTTGGGACCGACATAGGGCAGGAAACAGTAGAGAGGGTCGATGAAGAGTGCAACGATTAAAGTGATAAGGAAGACATGTTTCCCATACGTGCCGATGTCTCTGTCAGGATCCAGGATGTGATTTCGCCATAGGATTTGGAGAGGGTTAGGATCTGTTAAGCTGATAGCATGTTGGTGGTGACGCCTGAAGCGGCGGAACTTGGCTGTTGGCCGAGAAACGAGGAAGGGACGGGGATTGGCTGGCCTGCTCCATTTATTAATTTCCTGTTCCATTTCTAGTTCGCTGAGACCCGAAAAATCATGTATAACAATTTTGTCAAGAGCTTGATTTTCTCTATGTTTCTACACCAAATCTTGTTACTCTTTGGATTCTTCAACTTTCACTTGCTCTTATTAATTGAACTCGTCAAGATTTATTTATCAAAAGTTAAAATAAAGAGTTGCAGAATTCATCTGAAGAAAGGAATTGCGACAGGGCACACAAAAAAGAAAAACAATTTGCATGTTCATCAACTGACGATTATAGATGTCGGCAAAAGGATGCAACCATGACACACTTGAGCCACACGAATATTAACTCAGTTCTTGTGAGGATGGAGAGTAATCGGAAGGCTACAAGCTGGCATCGGAATAGACATGTATATGATCTTTTCGTCTTGAGTCACTCTCTCCCATTTGAATTGTGTTACCACATTGTGCATAAAGACAAGAATCGCCAGCCGAGCATATTCTTTTCCAGGGCACATTCGAGGTCCTCCCCCAAAAGGTACAAAACTGTATGGTTCAATGTCCTTCCCCTCAAATCTTGAAGGATCAAATTTCTCTGGATCTGGGAAATATTTGGGATTTTTGTGTGTTGAATGTACACTCCAATGCACCTGCAAAGTACATATGATATCCATGATAAGATACACTATTTCTAACAATCCAAGCGTCCAGCTTCATGAATCACAACGAATATTGAAACTGTATGTTGTGGATATGACATGCTTGAAATCATTTGCGGAATGTTTTGGAAGCTAACAGCTGCTCTGCAAAGCGCGAAGGCTATCCTGGAGATGAGGAAAGGGGTGCTGTAAAATATTAGTTATTGTCAACCATGACATACCTTCCATCCCTTGGGAATGGTAAAACCTGCATAAGAGAAGTCAGTTATGGCCTCTCTAAATCCCCCTTGACCAGGCGGAGATAGTCTCATGACCTCGCAAACCACACACCAGGTATATTTCATCTTTTGAATATCATTCCAAGTCAACGACTCTCCTGGAGCTTTCAACTTTTGAATCTCCATTTGTTCTGTGAAGCAGATAGCATGATATATACGATGAGTTCATAAAAACCACCAGATGAAATAAAGCGTTTCAGCTAACATAATATACACCTCCATTGCCTTTTAATCTTATTTGGTGTAAACCAAATTATCGAATCAGAACAGATTGGTTCAATATGTTGGCTTCGCATTCTCATTTCAATTCAATTTCGGTAAGGAAAAAAATCATAAAACCATTACAGTTTAGTTTGTTTCGGTTCGGTTTAGTTTGGATTCGAGAAGAAATCCAACTAAATAAACTCTAATTCATGCGGGGCAAGGCGAAAGATTTGAAAGATGAAGTAAAGAGAAAAGGAAATCTAAGAAGAGAGGAAAAAGAGTCGAAGAAGGGAAGAAAAATTAGTAAAGGAAAATAAAAGGTCTAACTTTATCAATTCATCATTTACCGACTCAAATAGTAAAATTTTAAACAAGAAACGATTAGGCCAAGACCTACCAAAAATAAATTAAAATTCAAACCAGAGCATCATCAAATTTAATAATAAAACTTAAATAAAAATCTAAATAAATTAAAATCAATAACATAGTCTAAACCCCAATCTCACAACCAAAGAACAACGGTTGTTTGATACCTCTATCACCTATAATCAGATGCATATCTTAATTATATTAGTTTAATATGTTATATAGTCAATCGATTTGTATTATTATATTTATGTAAATATATATTTATTATCGATACAAGTTTAATTTATTTTTAATATTCTTATAATATTATGTTAATAAATCTAATATTTGATTTATTAATCTAGAGTAAAGATAAAATATACGAGATAAAAATATTTTACAAAAACAATTATAAAATTATTTTAATTATTGGTTTTTTATTGCATCAAATCATTGCTACTTGAACGTTCTTAGTCAATGTTTTTTTTAATACTAGATATTTATTAGAGTCATAGAGATTGTTAAATATTATGTTTTTTCATTTATGAAAGAGAGCAATTGTTTTTAAGTGTCATAAGACATGTATATTGAACTAACCCGCATGAGAATTTCATATGGAGAAATTATTTATATTTATGGAAAGGTTCACATAATGATTGTATAAATGATACTTAGACTTGATATCACTAAATTATCTTATATAGAGAATGTTATACTTTGATTTTGTTACATATTATATTAATTGAAGTAATGAAAGGGCATACATTGAGTATAACATGAATTATATGAAAGTACTTGAGTTATTAAGAAAGGATTCATCACCCTTAGTGAATTAAAAAACCTCAATCTAAATACATGACACAATAAAACGACTTGAGTTTACTTTGGTTAACCCACATAACACGTGACTCAAATCATAAGACCGAGATAATTTCACATAAAACAACCCAAAATAAATCATGAAGCTTAATTCATAAAAAAAAATGTTAAAGGATAAAATAGTAAAAAAAATGTCAATCAAAAAAAGATAAAAAAAACTCGAGTAAATTGGTTTAACGTACTACTTGAGTTATAAGATCGAAATAATCTGATAGAAAGCAAATAAAAAAAAATCATGAATTCTAATTCTTAATCAATTCAATATTGAATCATGAAATTAAAAAATAATTTGTTAATTAAAACAGACAAAAAATTTAAGTCTACTCACTAAATTTGTGACACAAGTTATGAGACCAAACTCACTACGTATAAAAAAAATCATAATAAATTATGAATCTTAATATCCAATAAATTAAATATTGATGTGTGGAATTAGAAAAAGAAATATAGATTTAAAAGAAAAAAAGAACATTATTGAAATGAATAATGTTTTGGGAGGTGGAGCATAGTAAAAGCACCATCTCTTTTAATTCATGCTATAATAATAAAACAACTTTGGTCTATATGAGTTAACCCGCAAAATACGTAACCCTAGTCATAAAATTAAAATAACCTCATAGAAAGTAAACCAAAATAAATTATAAAGTCTAATTCATTATCAACTCAATATTGAAGAATGAAATTAAAAAATACTAATAAAAATATAAAAAGAAAACTCGAGTCAATTAGATTAACCCACTAAACCTGTGAATCAAGTTATGAGACTAACATAACCTCATAGGAAACAAATCAAAATAAACTATGAAGTGTAATTCCCAATCAACCCAATATTAAAGGATAAAATTAAAAACAATATAAAAAAGATAAAAAAAAAAAAAAAAAGATCAAGTTAACCCGCTAAACATATGACACAAGTTATAAAATCGAGCTAACAACTTATAAAATAAATCACAATAAATTATAAAACTTAATTTTCAATAAATTAAATATTAAAGTATGAAATAAGAGAAAAAAATATAAATTTAGAAAGAAAAAAAACCCAAATGAACAACAAAAAAAAAACTATTGAAATGAATAGTATTTTGTGAGGTGGTAAAGAGTAAAATCATCATCTTTTTTAATTTATACTACTAAGTTATAATATCAGGATAACTTTATAGAAAGTAAATAAATAAATTTAATTTTCAATCAACCTAATATTAAAT
>NW_011502767.1:13922-16612 GCF_000495115.2 Populus euphratica | reverse complement strand
TTCATGGATCAAATCTTAAAAAGAGTTGCAGGTCATGAATTTTATTGTTTCCTAGATGGCTATTCGGGTTACAACCAAATTGAAATTGCATTGAAAGATTAAGAAAAGACTGTTTTCACATGTCCATTTGGTACTTTTGCATATCGAAGGATGCCTTTTGGATTATGTAATGCACCAACCACATTTCAAAGATGCATGCTTAGTATATTTAGTGATATGGTTGAACATTTTTTTGAGATTTTCATGGATGATTTTTCTGTTTTTGGAGATTCATTTGATGATTGTTTGATTAACTTAGGAAAGGTTTTGACCAGGTGTGAAGAGAAGAATCTTGTGCTGAATTGGAAAAAAATGTCATTTTATGGTAACAAACGGCATTGTACTTGGTCACATTGTTTCATCAAAAGGAATTGAGGTTGACAAATCTAAAATCGAGTTAAATGCAAACTTGCCAACACCAAAATCTCTTAAAGATGTTAGATCATTCCTAGGACATGCTGGTTTTTATAGAAGGTTCATCAAAGATTTTAGTGTAATATCTAAGCCTTTAAGTAACCTTCTAACAAAGGATACTATTTTTGAATGGACTGAACATTGTGAAGAAGCCTTTGTTAAACTTAAAAACTTGCTTACTTGTGCTCCTATCATTCAACCTCCTGATTGGTCATTACCTTTTGAAATAATGTGTGATGCTAGTGATTATGCCGTAGGTGCTGTTTTGGGACAAAGAAAAGATAATAAACCTTATGTAATTTACTATGCAAGTAAAACTTTAAATTATGCTCAAATGAATTATACCACCACTGAAAAAGAATTACTTGCAGTAGTATTTGCATGTGAAACATTCAGGTCTTATCTTGTTGGCTCACCTGTTGTTATTTTTAGTGATCATGCAGCATTGAAATATCTTCTTTCTAAGAAAGATTCTAAGGCTAGATTGGTGCGGTAGATTTTATTACTTCAAGAATTTGATATCACAATCAAAGATAAGAAAGGCAGCGAAAATGTTGTCGCAGATCACTTGGCAAGATTGACAATAGATTCGAAAACTGACATCACACCAATCGATGACTACTTTCCCGATGAATCTTTACTTTCTGTCTCTACAATGCCTTGGTTTGCTAATATTGTCAATTTTCTTGTTTCAGGACAATTGCCAGCTCATTGGAGTACCCAAGATAAAAGAAAGTTCTTGAATGAAGTGAAGAACTTTTATTGGGATGATCCTTATTTATTCAAATATTATGGTGATCAAATATTTCAAAGATGCATTCCTGACAATGAGGTAAGTAGTGTCATTAAATTTTGTCATTCTGAGGCATGTGGGGGCCATTTCTCGTCAAGAAAGACAACTGCAAAAATCTTACAAAGTGGATTTTAGTGGCCCACCATGTTCAAAGACTCACATGCATTCTGCAAGTCTTGTGAAAATTGTCAAAAGTTGGGATCTATTTCAAAACGTTACATGATGCCTTTAAATCCTATTATTGTCATTGAGATCTTTGACTGTTGGGGTATAGATTTCATGGGTCTATTCCCTCCATTATTTGGTTTCTTATACATATTAGTCAGTTTCTTATACATATTAGTCGCAGTAGATTATGTTTCAAAATGGATAGAGGCAATTCCAAGTCGAAACAATGATCACAAAACAGTGATAAAGTTTTTGAAAGAAAATATTTTGAGTCGATTTGGAGTCCTTCGAGCCATAATAAGTGATGGTGGAACACATTTCTGCAACAAGCCATTTGAGTTTTTAATGAAGAAATATGAAATCACACACAAAGTTGTCACCCCTTATCACCCCCAAACAAGTGAACAAATAGAGCTTGCTAATAGGGAGATCAAACATATTTTGGAGAAAACAGTGAACCCTAATCGGAAAGACTGGTCTTTAAGACTTAATGATGCACTTTGGGCTTATCGAACTGCTTATAAAACATCATTAGGTATGTCACCTTATAGACTAGTCTATGGAAAACCTTGTCACTTGCCTGTGGAACTTGAACATAAAGCTTATTGGGCTATTAAAGCTTTCAATTCAAATCTGGATGATGCTAGTCAACTGGGAAAATTACAAATAACTGAGCTTGAGGAAATAAGAAATGATGCATATGAAAATTCAAGAATTCATAAAGCAAGAATTAAAGAGTTTCGTGACAAGAAAATACTGAGAAAAACATTCAATGTTGGTAAAAAAGTCTTGCTTTATAATTCTCGACTGCATTTATTTCCTGGAAAATTAAGATCAAGATGGAGCAGTCCTTTTATTGTGAAACATGTGTATCCATATAGGGCCTATGACATCGAGAATCTAAAGAATGGAAATGTTTTCAAGGTAAATGTTTTCAGTTGAACATGACTCTATTGAATTGGGTGATCCTGTATATAAAGATTGATTTGATTTGATTTGATTTTATTTTGTTTCTTTTTGAGTGATTTTTGCTAGTTTCTCTCACCTCGGTTGACACGACTAAAAGATTGATGTCTTCTCCTAAGTGTAGGAGTGTCAAAGTAATAAATAACCCAGCAAGACCGGGGTCGAACCACAGGGAGGTTAATTGTATAAATTATAAATAATAATAATAATACAATAACAATAATAATAAAACAACAATAATAATAATAATAATAATAATAATAATAATAGTGGTAGTAGTACTAATAATAATAATAATAATAATAATAAT
>NW_011502767.1:0-13843 GCF_000495115.2 Populus euphratica | reverse complement strand
AGTAGTAATATTAATAATAATAATAAAGAAAGAGAAGAAGAAGAAGATGATGAGAACTTGGAGATGGAAAATTAATGTAAGGATTAAACAATAATAATAACAAATGTCAAGGTTAAAGGTTCCATTAATGGTATGTCAAACAAGTATAATATAAACTCTTATTATTCAATTGGAAACCACACACAAAGGAGTTTCTAATCAGATTATAGATTGTTAACATGATTACATTAGTCATCTTATTCGATTAATGCTAGTACTTGTAAATCTCGTCAAGCATTCATGATTAAAACTTATGTTAACAACAAATCAAGTTCCTTTCATAGCTCAGGTGTCGGTTATACCATATAGTATGAAGTCGGTTATACCATACATTATGGGCTATGAAAGTGCCAAGCATTTGTTGTACCAAGTGTTATACAACATAAATCAAGATTAGTCATTTAACAAGCAAAGTATTAAAGAGTGAACAAGATAACAAATACAAAACATGTTAGTATCAAACATTAAAATCCATATTAAGTTTACACTATACTTATTCTTACACCATTAGTATAACCTTTTCACCTTGACATAATCAACTTAGCTAGACATAATGAAAGAAAGAAAAATAAATAAACAAAATAAGAACATAAATAAGATAAAAGTTAGCTAAGTAAATGAAAAGAAATGAAAGGCATAAACTTGATATTAATGAAAGCAAAGCATAAACATTACAAAAAATACAAAGAGGGAAAGCAAGAGCATGATCTTGATCTGGACACCAAGATGCCTAAATGCATGGAAAATGCCTCCTTTTATAGGCCAAAATTAGGAATTATTGATTTGATGACTAATTGATGAGTGGGTAGCCAACTCTTGACTTGGTGACAATCCTTATCTTCTGTTGTCTGCCCAAAAAGTCATTGATAACGTCAAAATTGGAGCCACTCGAAAACATAAAAGTTGTAGGAAATTGTCTTCTCTTTCTTGTGTAAAAACTTCAACTCATTTGGACTTCTAGAACTCCAGATATGGCCAAAATACTGAACAGTGCTCGGGTTGGAGGACAAATTCGGGCTTCTTTGTTGTTGCTACAATTTGGACTTGAAAATGGCATTTTTAGATCTTGGGCTCCATATGAAAGTTGTAGGCCTATATCTTACCTTTCCATCCATATAAAGTAAACCTAAATATGAGATCTATAGCTCTAGATATGACCCAATTACTGAATAGTGTTCCGGTTTGGATTGCACCGACATCTCTTTTCTAATTTTGGTCATCTTTTTGCCCTTGCAATTTAAGTTCTTAAAGTCATCAATCAATCCTTTCATTTATGTGATAGGCCTGCATTTAAAATGAACATTTACCATAAATTAAAGGTATCTTATATTATTAGATATATTATTATAAAACATGCTTTAGTTAAGGAGTTATTGATACTTCAAGTGCAAAATGATGATATAAAACCATGATAAAAATGCAATTTTAAGTACTAATCACACCCCCCCAACCAGCTTATTACTAGTCCCTAGTAATCACAGCATTAAAATAGAAAAACAATTTGCAAATTCCACAAAGCAAGGTATTCATCATTTAACTTCCATTAATCTATCCAGATAAACAAACTCTCGTTAAATTTATATACCTGCTCAATACCTCTTAACAAGATATTCATAAACCTTTCTTTTGTGCTCAATGTATCAACACATAATTATAGGGCTTTTCTTGGAAGAAAACAAAATTTTTGTTCTATTGTTTAAGGTTAACTTCCTTGGGTTAAAATTATTATTTTTGTCTTTTTTTTCTTCTTCTTTTTTTAAATATATATACATATAATTTAAAAACACCATGCATCTTTAACCCATGTAACGAGCTTTCGGCTAATGACTCCTAGACCAATTGGTCTTAGGGCATTAGGTGTTCAGACACCCCTACGAGCTTAGTAACTCGGGTTGCAGATACTGATATGTAGATAGTGCAATGTTTGATTTCCCTAAGCTGTTCTCCTCAACCCATGTAACAAGCGTTGGGCCAATAGCTTCCAAGTCAGTTGACTTTAGGGTATTAGGTGTTAAAACACCCCTTCGGGCTTAATTGCTTAGGTTAGGGAGGCTACGAAACCAAACTTATCTACATTTTTATTATTTTCATTTTTTTCTTTTTTTTTAATTATATACAATCTCTTTTCCTTAGTTGTTACCTTTAACAAAAGAACATAAATAATGTAATAATCCAATATGCAACCCACAATCATATGTTAAAGTGTGTGTGTGTAAATTAAGGTTTAAGAATACATGTTAAATAAGTATATGAGCGGAATTAAGTGATAACAATGCGAGAGTTTGTAAACCTGAATATTTCAGGAAGTATTATAATAGACCTTGTTAAGAATGGTTACTAAGATGCGTCTCAAGAGTCACTTTAACAAAAGAGCTCCTTTACTCTGCCATCCTAGTAACAACAATTATCCATATGCTTTATGAAATGAAAAAATTTTTTTTTTTATCAACTACTACCCTCTCCCCCCAACCAAAACGAGACATTGTCCTCAATGTTCTAAGGTAGAAAGATAGAGTATAAAAGATATCACCTGAAATAATGATCACTGACAAACCTGAAACAAAAATAAGAAATAACAAAACACAATAATAAAACCAAAAGACACAAAAATTCACAAATGAAGGCTCAAATTCAATCTAAGCTTTATATGGCTTTCCTTAGTTGACCAATTTATACGACTCATGGAGGGATCAATTACAGGAATGAAGGATTGTAGTTGGTCAATTAATTGTTCAGTAGTAGCAGCAGAGATTATGATTTGTCGTGTAGAAGATGTTAGAAATTCCTGTTCCACAGCATGATCAAGAAAAGACAACAACTCATCATAATAGCATGATCAAGAAAAGTAGAAATTCCTGTTCCACAGCATGATCAAGAAAAGACAACAACTTATCATAATAACCATTAACATTTAACAAACCTATGGGTTTATGGTGAATGTGCAGTTGAGCCCAAGAGGAAATATGAAAGTTCTCTTCCAATCTGCCTAGACCACCTAGTAAAGCAATGAGGGCATCAGCATGGTTAAACATTGCATTCATTCGAGCTGACATTGTGGAGACCTGAAGTTCCTCTCCAATTATTTTTTGGAAGTTTTCATGGATGATTTTTCAGTTTATGGGGATTCTTATGAGTTGTGTCTAATGAATCTAGAAAAAGTTCTTGAAAGGTGTGAAGAGAGCAATCTTGTACTCAATTGGGAGAAGTGTCATTTTATGGTGACACATGGCATTGTTTTAGGTCACATTGTTTCTTCAAAAGGGATAGAGGTAGATAAGTCAAAAGTGGAAGTCATTCAAAAATTAACTACCCCTAAGACTGTGAAAAATGTGAGATCCTTTTTAGGACATGCTGGTTTTTATCGAAGATTCATTCATTCTTTTAGTACCATTGCCAAACCATTATGTAACTTGTTCTCACAAGATGTCCCATTTGATTGGACATAAAAATGTCAAGAAGCTTTTGAAAAGCTTAAACGGTTGTTGACAACTGCACCAATCATATAAGCTCCTGATTGGTCTTTACCATTTGAACTGATATGTGATGCTAATGATTTTGCAGTTGGGGCTGTTTTAGGGTAAAGAAAAGACAAGAAACCTCATGTCATATATTATGCTAGCAAGACTTTGAATGATGCTCAATTGAATTACACTACAACTGAAAAAGAACTCTTAGCTGTGGTCTTTGCATTAGACAAGTTTAGGTCTTATTTGGTTGGATCTCTTGTTATTGTTTTCACTGATCATGCAGCATTGAAATATTTGCTCACAAAATAAGATGCCAAACCACGTTTGATTCGATGGATCCTCCTACTCCAAGAGTTTAACATTGAAATTCAAGATAAAAAGGGAGTAGAGAATGTAGTGGCTGATCATTTGTCTCGTCTTTCAAGCTATAAGACCATAATTGATGAATCTCCAATAAATGAACTCTTTGCTGATGAAAATTTATTTTGTGCAGGTACTGTCTCTTACATTGGTTCTCCATGGTATGCTGACATAGCAAATTACCTAGCCACAAGTCAGATTCCTTCTCATTGGTCTAAACTTGACAAACAAAAATTCTTGCGCAATGTGCGCACCTTTTTTTGGGATGACCCCTACCTATTTAAATATTGTCCTGACCAAATTATTAGGCGATGCATCCCTGATCATGAAATTCCAAGGGTCATTAATTTTTGTCATGCATTAGCCTGTGGTGGGCATTTCTCTTCCAAGAAAACCATTGCCAAAATCTTGCAGTGTGGTTTTTATTGGCCTACCATGTTTAAAGATGTTCATGCCTTCTGTGTTGCATGTGACCGATGCCAACGACTAGGTAGCCTCACTAGGCGTAACATGATGCCCCTTAACCCCATCCTTGTTTTGGAAATATTTGATTGTTGGGGGATTGATGTCATGGGACCTTTTCCAAGTTCATTTGGTTACCAATTCATCCTTGTAGCTGTTGATTATGTGTCTAAATGGGTGGAGGCCATTGCATCTCGAACCAATGACCATCGAGTTGTGGTCAAATTCTTGAAAGAAAATATTTTCTCTCGTTTTGGCATGCCCCGGGCTATGATTAGTGATGGGGGAAAATATTTTTGTAACAAGCCCGTTGGGATTTTGATGAGAAAATATGGTGTAATTCACAAGGTCAGTACCCCCTATCACCCACAGACTAGTGGCCAAGCTGAGTTGGCAAATAGAGAGATCAAGAACATTTTAGAGAAAACAGTCAATCCAAACCGTAAAGATTGGTCCCTACGACTAGTTGATGCTTTGTGGGCATATCACACTACTTATAAGACCTCTTTAGAAATGTCTCCTTATAGGCTAGTTTATGGAAAGCCTTGTCATCTCCCTGTTGAGATTGAGCACCGTGCATATTGGGTCATTCGGTAATTCAATGACAATGAAAATGAGGTTGGCAAAAATAGAAAGCTTCAATTGGATGAATTAGAGGAGCTAAGAAATGATGCATTTGAAAATGCAAAAATTTCAAAATATAAGATGAAAACTTTGCATGATAAACATATTCTTAGAAAATCCTTTCATGTTGGTCAAAAGGTTCTCTTGTATAATTCACGATTACATCTCTTTCCTGGGAAGTTGAGGACAAAATGGATTGGTCCATTTGTGATTAAATCCATCTCTGAGCATGGTGCATTTGAGGTAGAAAATCCCAAGAATGGAAATATTTTCAAAGTAAATGGTCATCGATTAAAACTTTATCTTGAAAATGTTGTGGCTGAAGTTGAGACATTGGATCTTGAAGATCCAATACCATTGTAGTATCAAAAGTAATGAGTTTTTATTTTTATTTTATTTTTATTTTCATTTTCATTTTCATTTTTTTCTTTTTTCTTCCATCTCTTATATTTTCTTGTTCATGCATTCGGGACAATGCATTATTTTAAGTTGGGGGGTGTGAGGTTCTTTATTTTCAAAAAAAAAAAACATCAATGTTTTCTTTTATGTTTTCTTTTAGTTGTGATATGCAGGTTAAAAAAAAAATCAAGCAAGAAGTCAGCTCATGCCCAATTCAATCAGACATTCATCCTTGAAAACAGAAGGGGAGTAACAATTTTCTAATCTTTATACTTTTCTTCTCTTTCTCTTTTACATTGAGGATAATGTAAAACTTAATTTTAGATATTTCATTATGTTGAATGCTTGAGATAACCATGCTTGTTAAAAAAAAAAATACTTGCATTGGTATGTGAATGAGACTTGTTTAGGATCATCATTACCTTTTTGGGTTCATTATTGTGTTGAACATTGCATGTTTTAATTTGGGATAGATAATATCTTATAAAGCAAGATATAGCATACTGAATGAGACTTGTTTAGGATCATCATTACCTTTTTGGGTTCATTATTGTGTTGAACATTGCATGCTTTAATTTGGGATTGATAATATCTTATAAAGCAAGATATAGCATACTTTTTTTTAAGATTACTGAAGTACATCTTTCCTTGTAAAAGTTGTGTGAGTTGTGTGAATATGCATGAAAGATGAGTATGATGCTTTACTTGTGATTATCCCTTTTGATCTAGTCCTAAACAAGGTTTAAGTAAATAGAGTAATAATCATTACATAAATAAATAAATAAATAAATAAATGTGTACAAAGTTCTCTCAACTCCAATGTTTTGAGTTGCTCAGTAACTAGGGGTATTCATCACAAATGTTTATCTTTACGTCAAACGGCAGCTTAAAATATGAGTATGCAAAGCACTTTAAGTTTGTGACTTTGTGAGTAACCGGTGCATTCATCACAAATGTTTGTATTCGCGTCAAAAGGGAAGTGACAACTTAAAGACAAAGAATAAATCATATCTTCAAAAAAGAAAAAAAGAAAAAAGAAAAAAAATATATATAGATATTTCTCTAGTTTGCTACCTTGTTTATGTTGGTGAGAAGGGAAGATTAGAAGTTGAGTTTTCATATGAATCAATTATGTTGGTTGCACGATAAATATGACTGAATTTGGAAATTTTGTATGGATGTTTGATTTAGAGAATGTGAGTATGCTTATTTTTCTTTATTTGCTATTGTGTACACTAAGTTAAAGATACCAATGTTTGCATGATAGGTCCTTCAAGTGTGATGAATCGAGCCTAATTATGGTTGTTATTATTATTTTTTTTATTTTAAAGGTTTTATGGTTTGTTTTGCTTGAGGACTAGCAAAATCTAAGTTGGGGGGTGTGATTGTGCATCAAAAGTGTCATTAAGTCTCTTGTTTTACATATGTATTTATTATTTTTATTTGGTTGTTTTTATAATAATTGATGTGTTTTTTAGTAATGAAGTTTGTTTTAATGTTTCGATAGGTTTTTGGAGCTTAAATGAATTAATTTAGAAAATTCAACGTCGGAATTCAGAACAAAGAATTGAAGAGACATTTAGTTGAAGATTGAAGCAAATCTTGGTTCAAATAAGTGCTCCAAATTTGTCCCAAAAATCAATTCTATTCCAATTCTAGAAAAGAATATCATATGATTTATTTCAAGCCCAAACTTGCCTTATGTTGTGTGCAAACTTCAACCATTAAACACTCAAGGTTTCAATGTCAATCTTAGCCCAAATAATAAGTACATTTGTATACTTACTTGATGCTCAAATTCAGCCCCAAATCAGCCCCAAATCAACCCTAAATCAACCCCAAATCAACCTTCAAATCAACCTAAACACAATCCATGATCTTACATGTCCACACAACAAATAACAATTGATTTATTTTGGGCAATCCATTGATCTAAGAAGGCAAGCACATGAATGGAAAGCTGGAGGGGATATTTTAACATTATTTTGGGTCAAAAAGAAGAAGGAGACACCTCATAAATGAGGAAGAAAAACGTGCACCAAAGTAGTTGTAAAGCTGTCTTGATTTGATTTTTCAGAACACCTTTCGGTGTTTTTCCCATAACTTTTGACTCAGGTGTCCAAATAAGTTGTTCTTTAATGATATGGAAAGGTGACAGAATTGCCTATAAATATGTCTCTAATAAACTTCTCCAAGAAAAGCTTCTAAGAGGGTCGAATTGCTGTCCAAAGTTAGAGTCAGATTTGTGTCCGAATTTTTTCTGAAATTGTATTGTGTTCTTCTTTATAGATTTCTGTTCTTTAGTTTGTAAAACTTATTATTTCAGTTGGATTCAAGTTCTTTCATGTTTATTGAAGTGTTCTTATATATAATCATGGTTGGCTAAACTCTTTCTTGGATCCAAATCAAGGATAATGGTGATTGAGGTGAGTTCTTTAGGATATGAATGAATCTTAATGTTTATCTTCTTATTTTCTTCATGAATGATTTATTATTGTAAAGAAATTTTAGAAATCATTTAGGTAATGTTATAATCTTGAATTTTTATGCACAAACTTTAGTTTTGGTATAGAGATTTTTTGATTCAATGTCTTACTTAATATGAAAGTACTTGTTCATTCTTAAGCAATAATCAATCTTCATCTTTCTAATCTTCATTGTAATATCTTTCGCTCTAATATCACCATCGTTGATATTAGGTTGAGTTATCTTATATATGTTGAAGAAATCACCAATACATCACCATTAAAATTGATTTGGACCAAGACTTACTTTTTCTTGTCATTTAAAATCTATTTACATTTTTTTTTATCTTTAAAAGCAAATCCATCAATTATTTTCAACCAAGTTATTGTTAATTTAATTTCTCTTGAGTTTTTTTTGTTACTTAGCTTAATTTCCAGATCTAGCTCTCTGTGGATATGACCTCGATCTTACCGAGTTAATTGCTACATCGCACACTCGTGCACTTGCAAGTTAAAACAAGCCGATCATAAAAAGCGGTCAAGCACCAAGTGTAAATAACAAATGTCAAGGTTAGAGGTTCCACTAATGGTATATCAAACAAGTATAGTATAAACTCTTATTATTCAATTGGAAACCACACACAAAGGAGGTTCCAATCATATTATAAATTGTTAACATGATTACATTAGTCATCTTATTCGATTAATGCTAATACTTGTAAATCTCGTCAAGCATTCATGATTATAACTTATGTTAACAACAAATCAAGTTTCTTTCATAGCTCAGGTGTCGGTTATACCATACATTATGGGCTATGAAAGTGCCAAGCATTTGTTGTACCAAGTGTTATACAACATAAATCAAGATTAGTCATTTAACAAGCAAAGTATTAAAGAGTGAACAAGATAACAAATATAAAACATGTTAGTATCAAACATTAAAGTCCATATTAAGTTTACATTATACTTATTCTTACACCATTAGTGTAACCTTTTCACCTTGACATAATAAACTTAGCTAGACATAATGAAAGAAAGAAAAATAAATAAACAAAATAAGAACATAAATAAGATAAGAGTTAACAAAGCAAAGGAAAGGAAATGAAAGGCATAAACTTGATATTAATGAAAGCAAAGCATAAACATTACAAAAAATACAAAGAGAGAAAGCAAGAGCATGATCTTGATCTGGAAACCAAGATGCCTAAATGCATGACAAATGCCTCCTTTTATAGGCCAAAATTGGGAACTATTGATTTGATGACTAATTGATGAGTGGGTAGCCAACTCTTGACTTGGTGACAATCCTTATCTTCTCTTGTCTGCCCAAAACGTCATTGATAACGTCCAAATTGGAGTCAGTTGTAAACATGAAAGTTGTAGGCAATTGTCTCAGCTTTCTTGTGTAAAACATTCAGCTCATTTGGACTTCTAGAACTCCAGATATGGCCAAAATACTGAACAGTGCTCGGGCTGGAGGACAACTTCGGGCTTCTTTGTTGTTGCTACAATTTGGACTTGAAAATGGCCTTTTTAGATCTTGGGCTCCATATGAAAGTTGTAGGCCTATGTCTTACCTTTCCATCCATATAAAGTAAACCTAAATCTGAGATCTATAGCTCTAGATATGACTCAATTACCGAATAGTGTTCCGGTTTGGATTGCACCGATATCTCTTTTCTAATTTTGGTCATCTTTTTGCCCTTGCAATTTAAGTTTTTAAAGTCATCAATCAATCCTTTCATTTATGTGATAGGCCTGCATTTAAAATGAACATTTACCACAAATTAAAGGTATCTTAAATTATTAGATATATTATTATAAAACATGCATCTTGTATTATTAGATACATTATTATAAAACATATTTTAGTTAAGGAGTTATTGATACTTCAAGTGCAAAATGATGATATAAAACCATGATAAAAATACACTTTTAAGTACTAATCAATAAAGTGAGAAGGAATTTTATTGACTCTTGAGACGAATCTTGGTTAACAATTTTCAATGGTTATTTGCAATATTCATAACAAGGTCTATCAAAATACTTCTTGAAATATTTAAGTTTACAAACTCTCACATTGTTATCACTTAATTCTGTTCATATACTCATTTAACATGTATTCTTAAACCTTAATTTTCATATACACATTTTAACATATGATTGTGGGTTGCATATTGGATTATTATATTATTTAAGTTCTTTTGTTAAAGATAACAACTAAGGGAAAGGAATAGTATATAATTTGTAAAAAAACAAAAAAGAGCAAAACAAATGATAATAAAAATGTAGAAAAGTTTGGTTTCGCAACCTCCCTAACCTAAGCAATTAAGCCCGAAAGAGTGGTTTAACACCTAATACCCTAAACTTAACCAACTTAGGAGCTATTGGCTCAATGCTTGTTACATGGGTTAAGGAGAAAAGTTTAAAGAAATCAAGCACGCACTATCTACGTAGCAGTATCGGCAACTCGAGTTATTAAGCTCGTAGGGGTGTCTCAGCACCTAATGCCCTAAGGCCTATTGGTCTGGAAGTCATTAGCCGAAAGCTCATTACATGGGTTAATGATGCATGATGTTTTAAGTTATATGTATATATATTAAAAAAATAAGAAAAAAAAGAAAAAATAATAATTTCAATCCAAGGAAGTTAACCTTAAACATTAGAACAAAATTTTTGTTTTCTTCCAAAAAAAGCCCCATAACTATGTGTTGATATATTGAGTACAAAAGAAAGGTTTATTAATATCTTGTTAAGAGGTATTGAGCAGATATATAAATTTAATGAGAGTTTGTTTATCTGGATAGATTAATGGAAGTTGAATGATGAATACCTTACTTTGTGGAATTTACAAATTATTTTTCTATTTTAATGCTTTAATTACTAGGGACTAGTAATAAACTAGTTGAGGGGTGTGATTAGAACTTAAAAGTGCATTTTTATCAAGGTTTTATATCATCATTTTGCACTTAAAGTATCAATAACTCCTTAACTAAAGCATGTTTTATACTAATGACACGACGAAAAGATTGATGTCTTCTCCCAAGTGCAGGAGTGTCGAAGTAATAAATAACCCGGCAAGACTGGGGTCGAACCACAGGGAGGTTAATTGTACAAATTATAAATGATAATAGTACAACAACAATAATAATAATAATAACAATAATAACAACAATGACAATAACAATAATAACTATAATAATAATAATAATAATAATAATAATAATAATAATAATAGTTTTAGTAGTAGTAATAATAATAATAATAATAAAGAAAGAGAAGAAGAAGAAGATGATGAGAACTTGGAGATGAAAAATTAATGTAAGGATTAAACAATAATAATAACAAATGTCAAGGTTAGAGGTTCCACTAATGGTATGTCAAACAAATATAGTATAAACTCTTATTATTCAATTGGAAACCACACACAAAGGAGGTTCCAATCATATTATAGATTGTTAACATGATTACATTAGTCATCTTATTCGATTAATGCTAATACTTGTAAATCTCGTCAAGCATTCATGATTATAACTTATGTTAACAACAAATCAAGTTCCTTTCATAGCTCAGGTGTCGGTTATACCATACAATATGAGCTATGAGAGTGCCAAGCATTTGTTGTACCAAGTGTTATACAACATAAATCAAGATTAGTCATTTAACAAGCAAAGTATTAAAGAGTGAACAAGATAAGAAATACAAAACATGTTAGTATCAAACATTAAAGTCCATATTGAGTTTACACTATACTTATTCTTACACCATTAGTGTAACCTTTTCACCTTGACATAATAAACTTAGCTAGAAATAATAAAAGAAAGAAAAATAAATAAACAAAATAAGAACATAAATAAGATAGTAGTTAACTAAGTAAATGAAAGGAAATGAAAGGCATAAACTTAATATTAATAAAAGCAAAGCATAAACATTACAAAAAATACAAAGAGAGAAAGCAAAAGCATGATCTTGATCTGGAGACCAAGATGCCTAAATGCATGGAAAATGCCTCCTTTTATAGGCCAAAATTGGGAACTATTGATTTGATGACTAATTGATAAGTGGGTGGCCAACTTTTGACTTGGTGACAATCCTTATCTTCTCTTGTCTGCCGAAAACGTCATTGATAACGTCCAAATTGGAGTCAGTTGTAAACATGAAAGTTGTAGGCAATTGTCTCAGCTTTCTTGTGTAAAACATTCAGCTCATTTGGACTTCTAGAACTCCAGATATGGCCAAAATACCGAACAGTGCTCGGGCTAGAAAACAGATTCGGGCTTCTTTGTTGTTGCTACAATTTGGACTTGATAATGGCCTTTTTAGATCTTGGGCTCCATATGAAAGTTGTAAGCCTATGTCTTACCTTTCCATCCATATAAATTGGACCTAAATCTGAGATATATAGCTCTATATATGACCCAATTACCGAACAGTGTTCCGGTTTGGATTGCACCGACATCTCTTTTCTAAGTTTGGCCATCTCTTTGCCTTTGCAATTTAAGTTCTTCAAGTCATCAATCAATCCTTTCATTTATGTGATAGGCCTGCATTAAAAATAGACATTTACCACAAATTAAAGGTATCTTATATTATTAGATATATTATTATAAAACATGCTTTGGTTAAGGAGTTATTGATACTTCAAGTGCAAAATGATGATATAAAACCATGATAAAAATGCACTTTTAAGTACTAATCACACCCCCCAACCAGCTTATTACTAGTCCCTAGTAATCAAAGCGTTAAAATAGAAAACAAATTTGCAAATTTCACAAAGCAAGGTATTCATCATTTAACTTCCATTAATCCATCCAGATAAACAAACTCTCATTAAATTTATATATCTGCTCAATACCTCTTAACAAGATATTAATAAACCTTTCTTTTGTGCTCAATGTATTAACACATAATTATGGGGCTTTTCTTGGAAGAAAACAAAATTTTTGTTCTAATGTTTAAGGTTAACTTCCTTGGGTTGGGATTACTATTTTTGTCTTTTTGTTTTTTTAACTCTATATACATACATCTTTAACCCTTGTAATGAGCTTTCAGCTAATGACTCCCAGACCAGTTGGTCTTAGGGCATTAGGTGTTAAGACACCCCTACGAGCTTAGTAACTCGGGTCGCAGATACTGATATGTAGATAGCTTTTCTCCTCAACCCATGTAACAAGCGTTGGGCTAATAGCTCCCAAGTCAGTTGACTTTAGGGTATTAGGTGTTAAAACACCCCTTCGGGCTTAATTGCTTAGGTTAGGGAGGCTACGAAACCAAACTTATCTACATTTTTATTATCATCATTTTTTTTCTTTTTTTTTCTTTTTTTTTCATGTTTTTGTTTTTTAATTATATACAATCCCTTTCCCTTAGTTGTTACCTTTAACAAAAGAACATAAATAATGTAATAATCCAATATGCAACCCACAATCATATGTTGAAGTGTGTGTGTGTAAATTAAGGTTTAAAAATACATGTTAAATAAGTATATGAGCAGAATTAAGTGGTAACAATACGAGAGTTTGTAAACCTGAATATTTCAGGAAGTATTATAATAGACCTTGTTAAGAATGGTTACTAAGATGCGTCTCAAGAGTCACTTTAACAAAAGAACTCATTTACTCTGCCATCCTAGTAACAACAATTATGCACATGCTTTATGAAATGAAAAATAATTTTTTTTTTATCAACTACTACCCTCTCCCCCCAACCAAAACGAGACATTGTCCTCAATGTTCTAAGGTAGAAAGATAGAGTATAAAAGATATCACCTGAAATAACGAACACTGACAAAACCTGAAACACACTGAAACAAAAATAAGAAATAACAAAACATAATAATAAAACCAAAAGAAACAAAAATTCACAAATGAAAGGCTCAAATCCAATCTAAGCTTTTTACGGCTTCCCGTAGATGACCAATTTATACGACTCATGGAAGGATCAATCACAGGAATGAAAGATTGTAGTTGGTCAATCAATTGTTCAGCAGAAGATGTTAAAAATTCCTGTTCCACAGCATGATCAAGA
>NW_011502729.1:5520-17008 GCF_000495115.2 Populus euphratica | reverse complement strand
AAACCAGATTATTTCTCTCCCAAACAGAGAAAAAAAACACACAAAGGTTGTTAGCTTGGTCATCTCTTCTTACCATGAGAAATAAAAAACGAATTAATATCTTCTAAAAATAGGTTACATATCCTCCAATTAAAGTTATTCCAAGTAGATTGATTTTGAGTTTTATTTTTCGTGGACCCGATCAAATTCAACTCTTTCGCTGGCATTATTATAGTTGGAGATTAAACTATATATATATATATATATTAGCTTATAGGATCCAAGTGGAAAACATACATGTGGAAAACATATTAGCTTGTTATGAACGTATTCCCGTGTGGAAAACGGCTCAATTAGTTTTTTTAAGTATTTTTAAACTATTTTTATATAAAAACATAATAAATTAATATTTTTTATAACTTTGAAATACTAATATTAAAAATTAAAAAAATATATTATTTTTATATATTTTCAATTAAAAACATGTTGCATTAATAATAAAACTTCCAACTAATTGTTAGCTTCTACGTATGGAAAGACAAGGATTATTATACCGGGGTGAAGAACATTTGTTTTAACGATCATTTCCCTCTCTCTTTTTTTTTGACTTAATGCGTACACCCACCATTCCTAAACATTGACTCGTATACTCATTATAATCCCCCTTGTAACAATTAATTTCAACCTTTCATTTTCGTATCTCACACAATTTAAATGGAATTTATTATCGCACTCAAAATTTTATAAAGATGATAGTTAAGGAACCTCAAGATTTATTTGCACGGCTATATCTTTGCAATGATTTGAATAATTCAATATATATATTATGAACCAAATTAACGAATCCTAATTTATCGGAATGGTAGTAATTTATACGTGTAAGGGACATGAATATAATATCTAATCATACGTCAATTTAATACAAAATATTTTATATATAAGTTTATAGGATCCAAGACAAATTAATTTGGTATAATAATATGTGTTTGGAAAATTCAAAGTAATTGTCGGCAAGATCTGATATTTTCTACGTCGATTTACACAAATCTAAAATTTCAAGTTGCAAATAATGTATGTATACTAGCTATCAGCACGCGCTTTATCGTGGCTCTCCCTAGTCCTATTTTTTTTTAGTAATTCGAACTCGAGATGGCAAATCCAAAATATAGAAGTAGATAAATTTAAAAAATCTCACAAAGACAAAGGTGGAAGGCAAGGAAGGGCATGAAAAACACTCATGAAAAATCTCTTTCAAGCATAGTGGTCTAACTCACTAGATTACTTTAGAACCTAACTTGACCCAAGGCTGAAACCAAGCCGAGTTTAAAAAACTAACTAGAAATTTGGATAGGCAAAACCTAATCAACTTGAAGGGTTGACCCAGGACTCAGGTAAACCCAAATAAGACCTGACTCACACATACAAATAAAACATTACCATTTTAGTCTTTTATTGTGAATCCATTTGCAACATGAAAACAAAAAACCTAAACTCTTCAATCTATAAAGCCACATTAATTGCAAAAAAGAGCAAAGGAATTTAAAATCTGAAAACCATTTTTGCCTTTGCTTCCTCCTTAAATCTTAAAATTTGCTTGGCGTGCAATAGGGAGAGAGATGTATGTTAGGTGGGTCGTAGACATCGTGGGTTGGTGGATGGATGCGTTAGTAGAGCAAAGAGAGTTTGCTGAGCGGTTGTTTAGATGGGGTCAGACTTGTGGTGACAATGTCAATCCAGTTTTGATTTGTATGGGTGTGGATTAAAGTTTTTCGTTATGAAAATCAATGCATATTGGCAAAACAAGGATTTTGAGGGCAAAGATTAAGGAAGATTAAAGAGAAAATGAAATAGTGGGTTTGTTGTGATTATGTGGAGGTGGCAGATTAAAGTGACTGAGGAAGTGGCACATGTTAGCCAAGAAGCGATCTTGGAGATAGAGGAAAAGAGAAAGAAAAATGGAGTTTTTTAGTGGTGTGGTTTTGTGGATTGCAGAGAAGGTAGGTGTAGGGAAAAAAAGCTACCATTAATGAGCAACTTTTGGAGTTTTATCGGAGAGATAATAGCAAAAGATTTAAAGTTAGTGGAATTCTTGTATTTTTAGGTTGACTCGAGTTGATCTGATTTAATTTATTTAACATGTGACCTGATCATTATACTGAGTTGACCACCAAATCAAGTTTAAAAAAATATGCTTCCAAGTGCACAATCTTGGTGCCAAAAAGCAACAATAGCAATATAAAACATAAATAATGCATGGTGGTTGATAAAGCAAGTCTAAATATTTTAAAAAACAAATTAGTGACTGCTTTTATTTTTACGTGGGAATTTATGTGGACATGAACATAAAAACTTAAGAATTTGATCGGGGTGTTCATAAACTAATTCAAACACTATAGTTACCAAAAAAAATAATCTAGTTTTGCAAGCATAGTAAAGAAGAAGAAAAAAAAAACCACCTATATGTTGAAACCTATAAAAAGCAATTAGATATGGTTGGAAAGCTAGTTTTCTTGTAGCACAAATATAACACCACATTTTCCCTATATGAATACACAAGATAATTAATAATATATCACATATGAATTATGGGAAAAAATTATATCAAAAACCTTAAGTGTTTGAGAAATTATATAATAATATTTTAAATAATCTTCTAAAAAAGTAACATAAATAACATAAAATACCAAAATCTTATAGCTAATTGAAAACCGAGAAAAATCCTACAACTAAATAATGTTTGAGATAAATTTACAGCTAAAATGGTTTATTATGTCAATCTAGTTTTAAGAAACACATGAAAATACTATAAAAAAAAATAAGCATATTAAGAATTTAGAATAAAAGTATATTATCACATCATAACATTAACAAATCAACCATATATTAATATTTACTTTCACAAATTTCCATTGATTTCTTTCTTATTATTTCTTAATATCAATATTTTCCCTACTATTCATTAGTAGTAATAATTTACCAATCAAATATTTTACTCCAATAATAATCTAGAAGTCCTAACCTCTAAGCTAACCTTTTTATATAACATCATATTTAAAATGTTGTTTTTCACGTATAAAATACCTAAAGGTAACTTAATAATAAGAGTCATCATATATAACACCTTTCACAAACCCTTTTTGTAAGTTCATTAATATAAACAATAATCAATCATTATTTCAATTGGCTTATACATCTAAGGTGTATGTCCAACATCTTCATATTTTTCACTCATACGACTAATTATAAATTTCTCACTACCTCCATATATATAGCCAGTATATTAATTTTATGATCAAGTCTTTATTTTCTTGTGGCCAACTTGATGTTAACAACTTTGAACCCCCACTCTTATGGATGACTCGCATGTATAAAAAAGCATTCATCTTGCGCTTTAAGAGTTTTTGATCATAACCTTACACATGTGGCCAACTATAATACACACAACATATATGTAGTACTCAATTCATATTTATTTAAGCCTCACTGATAGGGTTGGTTTTTCATTTACCAACTCAAGTATTTTATGAATAACAACTTATCAATCTAAACTCATCTCATATGGCTAAGTTAATACACATAACACTTATCTAAACTAATCTTCACATTAAGATTTCGTGAATCTTTATCATTTCACAATGTATGTGTGTATGTGTGTGTGTGAATTAATAATCAAAATATTGAAAATAACAACTCATATAATTCTTTTTTCAAATTAAAAGACTTGAGGTGGTAGACACCTACATGTTTCTCTCACTAGTCTCATTTGCTTAGGGTCCTACAATCGATGCCTCTTCTTAATCACACCATGTCTTACATCACATTCTCTCCTTAAAAATATTAAGAACGCATTACTCAATTTTCTTTTAACAATTCAAGTACTTGTTACTCATGAATATATATATATATCATCAAACATAATTTTTTTAACTCTTAATATTTCAATATATGAAATGCTATCATATAAACTAATTTCATGCATAATGCTTATTATGTTTTATTTTTCACATAATACTCACTCATATTCTTTAAACAACCCAAAAGATATAAACTAATTTCATGCATATCGGTTATTATATTTTATTTTTCACATAATACTCACTCATATTCTTTAAACAACCCAAAAGATTTTAATAAAAACTAAGAAAAGATCAAATCATAAAATCAGACTACCACAAAATAGTAGCCAAAACGAGTTCACTATCAATCTTTATATCATACAGGTTACATACATAACATGACAAAAAGATAATTTTTCTAGGAATAACACTTAATTTTCTCATTATCTTCTAGTTTCTCCAAATTCCTAATATGAACACTAAAATAAAAAATTATGATTTTTCCTATATATTTCTAAGTAATGGAAATCCTTTGATCTAACACTAACACCTGTAAAAGGTTATATCAACATCATTAATTCATCAGTATCTCCAACAAAACACTTTTCCCCAAAGTGTTTCTTCTTGTTCAAACCTTTCTAAGGTTTCTACCTAAAATTTTTTTTCAAAGTTCTTGTTCAATTATACCAATAAGCCTTATCTTAAGGTTATATCATGTAATTTTTGTAAAAAAACATATTTTTTTGGTTAAAATTTTCACTCAATCTAATAAAAAAGGGGGAAGTTTATGTAAAAACTTTATCTTGGTAATAAGAAAGATTAAGAAAATTAATGTAAAAACTTTTAATGGATTAAAAAATAAAAAATAAATAAATAATAAGAGGATGTTAAGAATTTATAAAAGGGTTAAATATAAAAAGAAAAGAAATTTTCATTCTTCCTCTCCAATGGTGATCGACTGGTACGAGAGAGAATTTCAAAAATTTCTTCATTTTAAAAAATTTCTTCATTTTTTTATCTTGAAATTGATTATGTTTCATCATCATAAATCAAAAGGGAAAGCTTTACAAATTTAAGAATCAATTTGCCAACATCACTAAGATAAGAATTGGGAAGAGAAATTTGAGGTTCTAGAGAAAGAATATGTTGATTAACATTCGAAGTTCACTTTATACTTGGTAAGAAGTTTTAAAACCAATAATATAAATTTTATAGAATAAACTCTAATTTTATGCATGAAATTGAGTTTTTCTAATTATGGTTCTTGAAGAGTAATTTGGGGAAATGTTATATTGCTATGAATTATTGCAATTGGGATAAATTATGTTACAAATAATGTCTTATAGTAGATAATTGAAGAAATATAATGAGTATTAGAGGGGATTAGTGCCGATCATAAAAAATAGAGATTTTAAGGAAATTGAGTTATTACTTGAGAGGTTTTATGAGTGTGTTTGATATGATTAATTAATATGTTGATTTATTTTATTAATAAGGATTATCGAAATGAATTATTGAATTAAATTAATTGATGGATTGACTTATTATGTCGATAAGAATTATCATGATAAATTATCACCTGAATAATTGATATGGTAATATATTATGTCGATAAGAATTATCAGGATGAATTATTAGGTTGAATTAATAGACATGTTGATTTATTTTAATGATAAAGGTTATCAAAATGAATTACTAGATTAAATTAATTGATATGTTGTTTTATTATGTCAATAAGAATTATCGGGTTGAATTAATTGATATGTTGATTTATTTTATCGATAATGATTATCAAAATAAATTATTGAATTAAATTAATTGATATATTGATTTATATAAAATTATTGGGTTAAATTAATTGATATATTGATTTATTATGTCAATAAGAATTATTGGGTTGAATTAATTGATATGTTGATTTATTTTATCGATAATGATTATCAAAATAAATTATTGAAATGAATTAATTTATACATTGATTTATTATGTCAATAAGAATTATTGGGTTGAATTAATTGATATGTTGATTTATTTATCGATAATAATTATCAAAATGAATTATTGAATTGAATTGATTAATATATTAATTTATTATTTTGATAAGTAATATTAGAGTAATACATGGTAACCACATGATTTAATAATAATAATAGGAGTACTAGTAGTAGTAATAATATATATTTGGTGATACATGTGAGACCAGGAATACTCTTTAATAGCAGGGGATCGCTAGTCAAGTACAAAGTTTAAGGAAGTGATAGACATCTTATATTAATTAAATTGTTTTATTATTAAAATTCAAAATTATTTATTATTAATTCATTTGAATTGTGAATTTTACAATTTGAAATCAAGTGTGGGCTAGTTATCTTGATTTAGGAACTAGTGCACAATTTTAAATAATGTGAGTTAATTGTCTTGTTATATGGATTACGCCCGGTTTTGAACAATATGAGCTAGTGAATTGTCTTGTTACAAGGGGGACTATGCCTGATTTTGAACAATGTGAGCAGTTGTCTTGGTGTAGATATTAACACCCTGTTTTTGGATGGTATGAATTAATAGTTCTAGTTAAGGATTAATGTCTGTTTTAAGCTATGTAATTTATTATTCTGGTTGAGGGTTTGGTTACGCTTATATGAAATAAATGTTTGGTTTTAGATAATAGAATAAAATAAGAATTTAAATTGAAAATTTTGGTGTAATGTGTAATGTTGAATTCAATGAAATTGTGTTTTGTAAATTAAAAAAAAAAAGAAGAAGAGGGCTGAAATTATATGAGATTATATTTTATTATGTTTTGAATTAAAAAAAACTAGGCTCTTCTTAGCAATAAAAAAATGGTTAGTTAACTTTGGGCTTCGGCTTGTAGGTGTAGACTTTTAAGAAATTATTTTTTACTGTAATTAAAAATTTAGGAACTAAAGTATTGTAATTTAACTTATAAAAATTTCTATAGTCTAACATGTTTTATTCCATTTGAGAATATATATATATATAGTGTTTGATGTCACTAACTTGATACTGAAATATAAAGAAAAACTTTGCAGAAATTTTGATAAAAAAATATTTTTTACCCTAATCTTAAATTGAATTATGACATTCTTATTTGTAAATTTCTGTAGGAAAAGTGGAGATTGATACAATAATTATGTCACTTCACTGTTTTTTAAATTAAAATAAAAAAGTTATTTTATACAAGATTTTTGATTTTGTTGCTTTTAAAAATATTGGTGTAATTTTATTATGTAGATAATATTGAAAAGATAAAAAAAAATTCTCTAGATCAAAGTTGTATATTTTTAGTGCTATTAGAATCATTTCACTGTAAAAAAAAATAAAAAATATATGATTTAACAGTGTATTACAAGTTTTAATAGTTTTTTCAGAAGGGTAATCCAATAAACAATGGTTTGTATCATGTGTCACAATATTTTTCTTATCTCTTTTAGTTTTTTTTTTAAGAAAGTATTTATAATATAATGATTTATTTATTTATTTATTTTGCCTTCGTAGCAAGATTCGTTGAAAGATAACCTTGGATTTAAGCAGCTTTGACATCCGCGATAACCCAAGGAAATGAAGTGTTTTTTACAGCAATAAGTCAACAAAGGTTATGCATATCTTAAAAAACAGTTGATGCATATCTAAAGAAAGTTCCTAAACCGGACCGCTTGTCCCTACCGCTGTCACCCACCCACCTCGTTTCCTCGCACTACATAAACCCCCTCCTCTTTATTACTCACTCATCCTTCAACTTAAAAATCCGTCTTAAATTGTTTTCGACTCAACTCTTCTTCATCATAAACCCTCGTCTACGTTACTTCCCTATCAACAGATCTCTCATAGTTTTATTGTTTAGCTAATTAAAGAAATATGTGTGGCGGTGCTATTTTAGCTGATATCATCCCTCGTAACCGCGGCCGCCGCGAAGCAGCTTCACAGTTCTGGCCAAACTCATGCTTCGATAAACTCGGTCCCTTTGAGTCCTCTCTGAGCCAAGCTAGCAATCAGGAGGAGTCATTTACTCTCAAACGACCCCAACCCCAACCCGCTTCAGGTATCATATTCTCTCATTTCATTTCTTGTTATAGGTTTTTCCTCCATGTTCATGTTTCAAAGAAATTGATTTTGAATGTGGAATTTATGCAGAAACAGGGGGTCTTGAGCAAGTGGAGAAGCCCAATGCCAAGAGGCAGAGGAAGAATTTATACAGAGGTATAAGGCAACGACCTTGGGGTAAATGGGCAGCTGAGATTCGTGACCCAAGAAAAGGAGTCCGTGTTTGGCTCGGTACCTTCAATACTGCCGAGGAAGCAGCTCGAGCCTACGACAGAGAGGCTCGCATAATCCGCGGCAAGAAAGCCAAAGTCAATTTTCCTAACGAAGATGAACATTACTCCTCCTCGCAAAATTCAACTACCAAGCCTCCTATGTACCAAAACCCCACCTGTCATTTCTCAAAAGGTTATGATTTTGGGTACGGTTCTGGTATGAATCAGGTTAGATCCTACTCTTCAAATGGTTTTAATGGCCAGCCAATTGTCGCTTCCGGGGAGGATGATTCTGGGTCCGCTTCAGAGGAGGTAACAAGACTGGTGGGCTGTAATCAGAACGTGAAGAGTAATATTTATATGGGTCAAGTGAAGCTGGAAGTGGAGGAGAAGCAAGAGAAGGTGAATAATAAGGAGGTGGTGGTGGTGGATTTGGGAACTGGAGAGGAAGAAAACGAGGTACAGCAACTGACCGAGGAGTTAATTGCGTATGAGAATTACATGAAGTTCTATCAGATTCCCTATCTGGACGGGCAATCCATGGCACCAAATGGTTCCACACAGGAAAACCTTGTGGCTAATCTGTGGAACTTTGATGATGTTTGTGTCGCACCTCCTGTCACATCGGCACCTCTGTAATGGCGACGGCAGTGTCTTGTCTTTTCTTTTTCTGCTTTTTCAGATGGTTTTGTAAACTGGCAATTGATGATTAATTATGTTTTTTCCTTTTTTTGTTGTGTGAAATATGTCTTGTTTCAACGAACAGTTATTTAACTTCTTGAATTTGCTGTCGAAATGTAAATTTTATGAGTTGATTGTCGATCAATAAAATTATTATCCTTCCCTTCATTTTCGTGTTTCTGTTTCCCGATTTGCAAGATGAGATTTTGAAAATGTTGCGAGCTCTAACGACGACTAGGGTTCTTCCTCATGTATATGGATTTCACTGTTAAATGGGTCTCCATGGGTCCTCCTATTTTAATGATCCGTACCGTCTGAACCGAAAGAGTAGTAGGTTTCATATATATATAGTTATCATACTTCCGAAAGATATATAAGGAATGAATATTCTTAAATCACTAAATTCATCACAAACACATGGGAAGCCTCGATTAGGTAAATAAATAATACATTAATTTGTGAATACCGATTAATTACTATACCTATTTATACATACATTCCCTTGACGTAAGCAAAATTGTGTAGGATAAATGATTCATGTAAATTCCATTTTGGATTTTCCGCGCAAATAGCAAATCAAGATGCTCTAATTGAGACCCAAGAAAGTGGCAGCGATGAATGAACTGGTTGATAACAAGGCATTAAAAAACTGAGGTCAAAAGTGTCGAGCGGAGGGAGAGGTTGAAAATTGAGAGGTTAAGTTAAACGCGGCTGAGGAGAAAGCAAATACAAAGTTGGCATGCTGTAAGAAGCAAGTGGGGAAGCTAAGGTGGTAAAAATCTGAAACTAGGAACTGCTTTGCTGGTTTTTTGATAAACTACCGCCTAGAGAGCCCGGTGGGCGCCCCTGGCATCTCTTTTTGTAAACTTGTACTACCACTCGTCTCCTCGAACACTTGAACGACTACGACACAAAACGTCGTACAGACGAATGAGGGTTTATGTTTCAAAATAAAAAATTACAGCCCTAATGATCTCCGGTACTTTTACTATGCATAGGTGCTTGGCACCCACCCGAAGCTTCCGCCCCTGCCTAGACCTAACATTATAAAAATATCAAAATAACCATCCGGGATTGACTGACACAAGGCCCCGGTTTTAGATTGAGTAAAATAACCTGATTGAATAAATAAATTATAAAAATATCAAAATAAAATTATTTTGAATAAAAATTATAAAAAATCAATAAATTTTAATAAATTATAGATGAAATTATCAAAGGACAACCAAATTAATTTAAAGTTTACTTTTTAAAAGATATAACCCGAATCAGGAGATAGATTTATCAAGTTTAAAGATAGAAAAAAGAAGTATTAATCATGTATTACAAGTCTAAAACACTCATATTAATTTTTTTCAAATATCTTATTAATTTTAATTCATAAAATTTACAACACCTAAAACCTTTTAATAAAATATTGCTCGCTTGAAGAGTATAATGATAATTTTGTTATTTTTATAAAAAAATATATTAAATTGGGTATTAAAAATAGTAAAATATCTTAATAAAGTTTATTAGTCATATTAAAATCATCAGAAACAAACAAAAATTTTTGCATTTTAAAAATATAGTGAAAATATTAAAATATCCTTGAAAGAAAAATTTTATGAATTGACATCTAAGAGTTTTTTTTTGGTTTTTTTTATTGTTATTAGATTGACTAAAAAAAATTTAGTATTTTAATAAATATAAAATATAATTAAAAAAAAGTTGGAGATCGCACTTTTCACGTGGTGCCTCCTAGCAACTGAACACTACTTTTATTCATGTCATTGAAAGTGTGAAGACATCCTTTTCTTTTCTAAATGGCATGAGGAGGTAGGGTGTCATTGGTAGTTTTTTTTTTCTTTTACTCACTTTTCTCTTTTATCTATGTGAAAATTATGCTGACAATATAAAATTTTAGAGCTGTCTTATTTATTGAAATGTCAAATTCAATTCTTATTTTTTTATTTTTATTTTTGTTTTTGGTCATTTTATAAATTTTTTATTTATTTTTTTATTTCTTCCTTCAATCCTTATTGATGATATATTATTTTCTCTAATTTGATCCTCCTTTTTTTATTGTGTTATTTTTGTTTGTCTTTTTTAAATTGATTTTTTTTCAATTTTAACCTTCAATCAAAATCTTAATTTTATTTTATTTGCAATTTTGATCCTCATTCATTTGATTTTTTTTGTCCTTTCATTAAATTGATTTTTGTTTTCAATTTCACTCTATAATAAAAAGTATAAATTTTATTTTTTTATTTCAATTTTGATCAACAATGTTTTAATTTCTTTTTTTAATCCTTTTTATAATTTTTTTTTAATTTCACTCTTAAACATTTAATTAGTTGAAAATTAAGGTTTGTTATTTTTTCAAGTAGGATGCTTTTAATCTAATAACCCAGATCATGAGTTTGAAAAGTTATTGTGAATTGATGATATGTTTTTTTTATGTATTTTCTTTCCAACTTTCATCTTTTGACATTTTCTTTTTTAAAAAAAATTTGGGCTTTATTGTTTTCTTTATTTATATTCCTTTGGGTTTTTCCGATCACATCTATTGGGTCGTGAGTTTAGTAGGTTAACTCAGATTGACTCAACTCTTATTACCTAGGTTACAAGTTTATCATGCTAACTCGGATTGACTTGGTTTTTTTTTTTTTTCTTTTTTTTTTTATATTTTTTCTTTTTTTTCATTTATTTTTTGTGTATTCCTTTCATTTTCTTTTC
>NW_011502729.1:0-5142 GCF_000495115.2 Populus euphratica | reverse complement strand
TGACTCGAGTCATAAGAATGAGATATTTATATAGAAAAAAATTACAAGGCCTAGCTCTAAATCAACTCTTTGTTGAAGGAAGAAATTAGAAAATTAACAACTTAAGAAAACAAAAGCAAAAAATTTAAGTCAACATAAGTTAACATGACAAACTCATAACTCAAGTTATAAGACTAGGATAACTTAATACCAAGCAAGCCAAAAAAACTATAAAGCTCAATTCCCAACCAATTAAACCCACGACTAGTGTTATGATAACATGATTATCTAATAGAAAGCAAGTTCAAAAAATTATGAATCCCAACTCCCAACCAACTTATTATTGAAGGACAAAATCAGAAAAGAAATAGTTTTTTCGAAAAAATATGAGTCAACTCGAATAAACCCAATAAATCTGTGAACAAGCAAAATAATTTAATAGAAAGCAATTTAGAAACAAAATCATGAAGCCCAATTACCAACCAATTAAACCCAAAAAATAAGTCATGAGAAAGAAATTACATTATAAAAAAAAAATTAAAAATATTACAAAGCCTAGATCTCAACCAACCTATTGTTGAATGACAAAATCAAAAAGGAAGGAATCAAAAAGGAAAAAGGAAAGAAAACCTAAGCCAGCCTAGCAAACTTATAACTTGGGTTATGAAATTAAGATAACTTAATAGAAAAAAATTAAAAAAACTCATGATGCCAAGTTTCCAACCAACTAAAAGTTCAAGGCTAAAACTTAAATAAAAAAAAAAGAGATAGAGAGAGAGAGACAAAAGGGAACAATTCCATTCAACCCAAACTAACTATCAAAACTTGAAAATTGAGTCACGAAATTGAGATAATCTTATAAACAGCAAATTGAAAAGTCCTAAACCACCCCAATGTTAAAAAGGCAAAATTAAAAATAGTTCAATTAAAAAAAACAAAATTTTTTTTGAGTCAACTCGAGTTAGTCCTCCAAAACTATTATTTAGGTTATGATACTAGTATAACCTCAAAGAAAAGAATGCAATCAAATTACAAAACACAATCCCTAACCAATCTAATTTTAAAGGATAAAATTGAAAAAAAGAATTAAGAGGAACTAAAAAAAAAAAGAAAATTGTAGTCAAACAAGGATAACTTTTCAAACTCGTAACCCAGGTCATGAGACCGAGATTATCCCATATAAGACAAATTAGAGAAAATCACAAAACCTAATTCCCAATCAAACTAATGATGAGTGATGAAATCGTAAAAAAAAAAAAAAAATTAAGAAAGGATCCGAACACTACTAGAATTCTTAGATTTATTGATAGAATTTTCTGTTGGTATTTATACTCGTATACCATCAGCAATAAATTTACCGATGGGCTCATGGATGGAAATGCACTGTTAATAAAACTCTTGTTGGAATTTTTGGTCTGTTAATTATTCTATCACTAAGAAAATTACTGATGAATTTTCTAATGGCAAACATATATGGAAAAAAATTTACTCCATTATGTTGGTATTTTCCTTGAAACATTTGCCACATAACTAACAAAAATATCATATGCAATTCTATTAGTGATTAAATAGTAGCATAATGACATATGTAATAATTCTTTTCTAACTCTCTAAAATATACCGATGGACTTAATACATCAATAATTATTTAAAAATATATTTTTTAAAAATCTATTCAATAGAAGTAGAAAATAATTAAAATAAAATAAATTAATATAAATCAACACTTAGTGGTGATACTCAATAATACTTAGGAACCAAGTTGCTCGTAAAAAAGAAGAAGAAAGTCAACTGAAACAAATAAATAACACAAGAAAATAAACAACACAACAAATAAATAAATTAACTAAAAATAATTTCCACTTAACCTAGAAAAGCTATTTCAGAACCCATAATCTAGCAAAAAGTAAATTAAGAGCTAAAATAAATCCAACAAAATTGATCTAATATGATAAAAAATCCGATAACATTCATACAATTATTAAGAATAGAAAAATTTAAAAATATAATAAAAAACACAAAAAATAAAAGAAAAAAAATCTCACCTTAATTTAAATGTGAGTGAAGTTGAGAAGAGAAAAATAAAATAAAATCATAAAGTATGTTAATTAAAAAGATTGAGAAAAGAAAAGAAAATAAGAGGAGAAAACATACCTATGGGTGAAAGAGTACACAAAAGAAGAGGAGTTGAGAAGAGAACACAAAGAAGAAAGGGATGTTGGTATTTTTTATAGAATGGGAAGAGAGAAGAAGAAGAAAAAAAAAAGAATATGTGCATCTATTATGAAATGAGGGATTCTAGTCTTTTAATTGAGATATTTTTCTAACGAGTTTATCGATATATAATTAAATATTAATATTTTTAATTATTCTATTGATGATTCTATTTGTAATATTTAATTTAAATTTTTAGAAACCCCTCAAATATCACCAATGGCTAATCCATTGGTGATTTCATTTATGATATTTAATTAAATTTTTTAATTTAATCAAGAATTTTCAGAAACCCCCCAAATATCACCGAATACTTTTCAATTCAATGATGATTTTGCATGTAAAAAACAATGATTAACAATGCAATTAAAAAATGAGCAGTTACAAAGCTCTCTAAAAAATATCAACATAATTCATTCATTGGTGATCTCATATGCAATAGATAACATGGACAGTGTAATTAAAAAGAAACAGTTCTTGAGCTCTTAGGAACATACCAACAGAATTAATATATCAATGATACCCCTTATAATTACCACAATGAATAATGGTAAGGAGAAGGGACCAATTTACTAATGGGTTTACAGTTGGATTTTATTGATGGTATTAATCCATCGATAATATCGTCTATATAAATAACATGTCAATGTATTTTTTATTTTTTTATTCCTTCCTTTCCACTATAATTCTCTCGGTATATACCAAGGTAATATTTTCGTTGGTGTTTACCAACTGATATAAACGAGTATTCTATTGATAAAATTCACTGCAATCTACTAACAAAATATTTTGTCAGTGTTTTTGTTTATATTTACTAATTTTTTGGTAGTGGAAACAAAACAAATAACAATAAAAAAAAAGAATCAAAATTAATATAAACATAAAATTATAGGACCTTTCGCTATTTTGAAGAGAATGGGCGTGGGAACCCATGAGAAAAAAGAGAAAAGTGTGAGAAGAAGAAAATAAATGAAACTAGTTGTCACATGCCTTTACCAGCTCCAATCTTTAATAAACTCAATATTAAAGGATTAGATTAAAAAACAAAAAAATGAAATAACTAAAAATATAAGGCTAATCTTTCTCGTACCCATGCAATTCAACCTTATATTCTTTAAAGATAAAAGGGCTGAATAATTTTTCTATTGTTCACATTCAGTTTTCACGCTTTAATTCTTTCAAATCAACATAGTATCATTTAATTTTGCTAAAACAAGCATCAACCAAACATTAAATTATTATTTTTCTTAATAATAAGTATTCCTATAATTTAGAGATAATTTTATGTTAATTTTAGTTTCTTATATCATTAATTAATTCTAATATGTTTTCATCTTGTCGTAAAGTACCTTGTAAATTGCCACGAATCCTTGAGTGAAACATGAAAGGAGTAAACACGTGATAGAATAACTGAGGAATCTATATTTCTTATTAACTAACCAATTTTTCATATTCAAGTATGTCTAAGTTAAGCAATAGCATGACACCACATAAAAGGGAAAATGAAATTGTAACCTAGTTGTAAATTTTGAATCAATGAATGTATTGAATTGTCGATGAATTTGGAGATAGGTTGGTAAGATTGGAGAGGCAACAGGCTAATGGTTATTGTGGGGGTTCAAAATAGGCTTGATAAAAAAGAATTTAATATTAGGAGGGTTGTTAGGCAAGTTAACATCGATATGGATGAGTTTGTGACTTATAATGCGAACATGGGTAATATTGATTTTGATAATGTTTTCATGTGTAATAGGGAGCAGTTTGGATAATAGCAGGATCATCAGTATGAAGGGGATTTATATTGTGATAATTTTAGCCAGAGGGTTAATTATAGGTGTCGTGACCATAATGCTGAGTTTAACGGAGATTTAGATACAATTAAGATGGAAATATTGGCTTTTAAGGGGAAAATGATCTTAAAGTTTATGTAGAGTGAGAGAAGAAATTGGAGTAGATTTTTTAGTGTGACAATCATCTGAAGCTCGAAAAAATCAAGTTTGTTGTGATTGCTTTTACTAACTATGCTATTATTTGGTTGGATTAATTAATGATGCATCACCAAAGGAATTATGAGAGGAATTTTAATACTTGAGATGAGATGAAATCTATTATAAGGAGGAGATTTGTGCCTAGCCACTATTATAAAGAGTTGTATCAAAGGTTGCAACTTTAACCCAAAGTACAAAGAGTGTTGATGAGTACTTTAAAAAGATTAAACTTGTTATGGTTCAGGTTCATGGTAATGAGGATAAAGAGGCTACTATGGCTAGATTTATGAATGGCTTTAATCATGATATAGCTTATATTGTGGAGTTGTATCATTATATGGAGTTGGAAGAGATGATGCATATAATCATGAAGATAGAGAGCCATTTTAAAGCTAACATTGGGGTTAGTCCATCACAACCAAATGAGAAGGGCAAGGTTATATTTCCTAGAAAGAATAAAGACATCTTAGCCATTTGTCAAGGTAATAATTGTCACACCCAATATCGCGGTAGCCTTAAAAATTCCATGGAAAGAATATATTTCTAACATCTTATTCTTTTAGAGGAAAATATCTAGTTTAAGAAGTCGCCGTTTAGTATTGTGGTCACTACAAACCATAACTGTTCAACAAAAATTCTATGGTACGAGACTGATTACATAAAAGAAAAGATATTATCATCCTTTAAATGTCCTGCTTATAGCAAACTACATTACTGGTTTTGTTTTAAATTGCTAACATTTTATTGGTGCATACTATGATAGTTTGCTCGTAATATTCCTGAGTTTGACATCAATGAATATTCAACTATAGATACTTCTAATTCTGATGTTGGTAAATATTATGTAACCAAAAACAAAAATGAATGGTATTCCTGACTCTAGCGTTAGTGAATAAACTAATAAAATAAATTTATATCTATTCATGCATATTTTTTTTTTTGTGTTGAGTCCAACTCAGCC
>NW_011502730.1:0-16982 GCF_000495115.2 Populus euphratica | reverse complement strand
TATTATTAAATTTAATCAAACTAATAATTTTAAAATCTTATCACTTAGGTTTTTTTGTCTAGTTCAAATTTTTAATTGAGTTATATATGTAAATTAGATTGAGTTAAATTGATTGATTTTATGTATCCTGATATATTTTTAATAATTAATTAAAATATAATTTAATTTAAAAACACTTTAAAATGACAACTATTTTAAAAAATATTTAAACAATGATAGATTTAATCGATCTAGGTCTCCTAATGACCCGTTTCATGAATTATATTGAGTTTAATTTTTTTTATAAACTATATTTTAATTATATAATAAAAATATATGTTTACAAATTTGACGTCATGAAAACAAATATATATTTGAGACAGTAAGAACCTTATAAAAAACAAACAAAAATAAATCATGTAGTATATTTATTAACCGGTCTAATATTAAATGATAAAAATAAATAAATAACCAAAAAAACATTTACATGTTCAGTTAGTAAATTAATTAAACTTGTGAACGAGGTAACTCAGATTAGTCTATCAAACTTGTGAATTTGGTTATTAACTCCGGTAAGATTATAACTTATTTATTTAAAAATATATATATTATTTTAATTATAGGATGAAAAAATAAACAATTACTATTTCAAACACCAATCCAATACTAAAATGATAAGAATAATAATTAAAAAAAAAAACAAAAAGTTTAAGATATTAGGCTTGTAAGCTAGGTAAATGAGCAAAATTTAAGAACATATCTATAGATTTTATAAAGCTTAATAACAAGATTTTTATTGTTATTATTATTTTTATAAAATTTAATAACATGGCTTTTATTATTATTATTATTATTATTATTACTCTATGAGAAAAAAATTAACAAAATAAATTCAAGTTTAATTAAAAAAATATAATTCACTAAACTCGTAAACTAGAGCAACATAAGTTACCCTAAAAAAATTAACAAAATAAAATTTAATTTAATTAAAAAATATATAATTCACTAAACTCGTAAACTAGAGCAACATGAGTTACCCTAATAAACCTGCAAGCTATATTAACCCTGTAAAAAGAAAAAATAAACATAAGACTTACGTTATTATTATTGTAATCGTTATTATCACTATCATTATTATTTTTATTGTTGTTGATACTATTATTGTTGTTTTTTATTCTCCTTATTGTCATTCTTATTGTTAATTATCATTAATATTATGATTATTGCTATAAATATTATTCTAGTTCCAGTTACAATTACAATAATAATAGTAATTATTATTATTATTACTATCATGGCTATTACTATTACTACTATTGTTATTATTATTAATAATATTGATATTATTATTATCTATAATATTATTATAATTACAAATATTATAACCACCACAAGCATCATGATAAGCTATTATTATTATCATAATCATCATTCTCGTGGTCGTTACTTTTATTATTATCATTATTGTCTTAATAAACTATTATTATTGTTATTATTATCATTATCCTACTAATACTATAATGTGATGTTATTAATATTATTATCATAATTATTACTATGATTGCAATTATTATTGTTATAGAAAAATATTATTATTACTACAATTATTATCACCATTAACAATATTGCTAGTACAATTAATGATTTTATTATTATTATCATTATCACCATCATAATAAACTATTACTGATATTATTGTCATTATTAGTAGTGTTACTAGTAATGTTATTATTGTTACCATTAAAACTACTATAATTACCACTATTTTTATTATTATCATAATAACAATAATAATGATGATTAATATTGTTATCACAAATATTATTGATATTAATACTATCATCACAGTTAACATCATCATAATTATTACTAGTGTCATAATAAACTATTATTGTTACCATTATTATTATTATTATTATTATTATTATTATTATTATTATTATTATTATTATTATCATTATCATTATTAGTAACAGTATTATAAATATTTTTATTATTATCATTACTAATACTATTATTATTATTGTTACTATTAGTATCATTACTACTATTATTAAAATAACAAAAACTATAAATTTAATTTGAATAATAAAATAAAAAATCATAAAACTCTAATAAAAAACAAAAAAAACAAATAAAAAGTTAATCAAAATTAGTCATACTCTCGATTTCAAACTTTAAATTAATTATTTAAAAATTAATACATGCATGTATTAATTTTAGTATTTTACATTGTTAAAAAATAATTTTATGTAAAAGAAAAAATTGATTGTTCATATATATTTTTTAATTTAAAAAACATGTAAAGAAAAACTATAGATAATCTCTAAAACATGTTTCCAAACTCATTACAAATTTTTTTAAAAATAAAAGTTTTTATTTCTTAACTCCAGTTTTAAATTGAAATATTATTGTTTTTTTTTTTCTGAACGAACTTTAAATGTTTCAGCATATAATCTAATCATAGTTTAACTAGCTATTTACAAGACTGGCCACCGTCCAAAATCATTCTCGTTTGATGTCCCCCCTTGATTAAATTGTTTACATGAACAATCCTTAATTTCCATACTTGCTATTGTAGTCCCTAAAGGCGCGATTGCGATACAAATAGCTCCACGTAATAGAAAAGAAAGCAGAGAAGGAGAGGGAAAGAACGGGAGAGGAAATGCCCAATTTTATCACAGCCCTCGTAATCTGCAGTTGCACGCGTACTCGGGCGCGCGTCAACCTCATAAGGTTAATTAGCAGGGTAAGTGTTTGGAAACTGTCATCGATTTTAGGGTGGTCCAAGGTCGACCCGCAATAAATTCGATGAACATGAACACTGTGGCCTCACACACTTCAACACTTGCACTCGTCTCCACCATTGGTTAATAAATTTTAAAAAATAAAAATATATATTATTTTAATATATATTTTAAATAAAAAAAATATTTTAAAAAACAACGAGTAATTCACATCTAAATATTACCATTAACATAAATGACTTGACACCTTTTTTGAACGACATTGACACGTTCACGACCTGTCGTTCTCAATTTTTTTTTTTACATCACAAACACATCCATGATGCGCTGGTCAGTTTTTGTTCCTTCCTTGAGGCCTGAACCGACCCCCAAATTTTGACTTAATGCACATTTCCCCATGAGAAAATGTGCTCGATTTGTGGGGCCGCCGTATCGATCGGAATCGATTAGTGCTGACAAGGTAGCATCACTTGTTCACGGCGAGCAAAGTTTTCCAAGAGGCAAGAAAGGCATTTAGATAACCCTAACTTGTTCTAAGCATAGCACCATAATTAAGTAAATTATATCTTTGATCCCTCGCTTGGAGCGGTGTTAATCTGCTATTTTCTCTCATAAACCAAGAAAAAGGCATATTATATACACTCTACCGTGAGAATGAAGAAAGTATGCCTATCAATCCGTGATAGGCAAAATTTAAAAAACAAATTATATTAAATTTTTTATATTTTTAGATGATTTATAGGTTAATATTAAAAAATAAAAAATATTATTTTAATATATTAAAATAACTATTTAAAAACATGGCTTTCATGATTTGATTTTTGACATTTACTGATAGCAGCGCTGCGAGGAAAGTAGTCGAGAAAGGAATCTAATGTCCCAGAAAACAAACAATGCCTGGGCTATGCTTAGGTTGTCATTTAGTCACACATTTATTATTCATTTTTCATCCACCCACTGAAATGACACCTGTGCACTGACGAGGTGAACAGGTTTTTAATTGAGGTAGTTGAGCAATGGGCAGCCTGCTCGATTTAGGCGTTAGAAAACGTTTTTTAAAAAATTCAAATTATTTTTTATTTTAAATTAATATATTTTTAATGTATTTAGATTATTTTAATATGTTAATATTAAAAATATTTTTATAAAATTAAAAAAAAATATTATTTTAATATATTTTAAAATAAAAAATACTTATAAAAAACCATCATCATTATATTTCCAAACATCAATCAACTGTAGAGTGGCTGAGCCACACATTCTGCGCTGATTGCGGGTGGGAGGAGCTTGGTTGGTTCGATGGAAAATTGAAACTTGGATTTATTGGCCATAGCTATCTTCTTCTTCTTTTCATACATACTTTTCGTTAATTTTACATGTAAACAGCGATGAAGTTTAAGACATTTTTTAGGGGTGGCAAACTAAATGTTATTTAAAAAAAAAAGCAATATGAAAAATAAAATTTAACAAATAAAAAGATAGGAAAACATTATGTCTCAAAACATGTTACACCATGGATTTAAACAATGGTTTTCATCTTTAGTTGCAAAAAATTCAAAATGAAGGGATCAAAATTGAAATTGAGATAAAATAACATATTATTTTTTTAAATAAAATTATTTTTTATTTTTATCTAGATCACTAATTTTATTTCTTAATTTTAATTTTAATTTTATATTATATTTATTAATGATTGAATTTGATGATTTGTTTTGTACTTTTTTTTGTTGGATCAAGAGGGTTTAAAAAAAATCATAAAAAAAAAATCATGATTGCTTCTTAACTTTACAAAAATGAATTTGGTTTCATTGTTTGAAGAAAATAAAAAATGAGATATCATAATTAAACGTTAAGTAAAATAACTATATTTTTTCTTCACAAAAATGTGGTGTCTATGCTTTTTTGAAAAAATTTGCCTTTTATTTTCTCAATTTATTTTTCTACCCGTTTACTTTGATAATCTTTGAGTTAAAAAAAAAAAGAGTTATTAAAAAAAAAAGATTTGTGAAATGAGTTTCACCGATAAAAATAATAAAATCTAAGTATTAAAATATTTTTTTAATAAAATAAGTGCCATTAAATTTTTCTGAACTTTCCTGTTGCTAAAAAAATATATATTGGATTCAAAGAGATTTTTTATTTTTTTATTATTTTAATTGATTTGATTTTTATTTTTTTTTAGAGTTTGAGAGTTGGTTTATTAAAATTATAAGAATATTTTGAGGTATTTTTATATAAAAACAAATTAAGATTTTTTTTGGCTAAAAAACCCACACTAATTTTTCATGATGATTGAACACCAGAGATGTAAATGATAGATCATTTGCTTCTTTTTTCGCAAACAAATAGGAGAACAATGCATCATCAACTTAATTTGTAAAATAAAAAAATATCGAGGCTCACGGGAACAGGTGTATTTTGAATGGCAAAGGTGCATGGGGCGCTCGGACCCATATGCATGGCCTCTTTGTTCTTTTTTAAGTTTTTTTTTTTGAGAACTTTAATTTAATTATTTGAAATATAATTAATTTAAAATATATTAACTATATTATTTTATCAAATTCTTAGATTAACTAGGCATATATTTTAGATTATTTTTTATTAAATACAATTTAATTTTTACTTTGTCTTTTAAAGATGTAAGAATCTATTTATGATATTACAAGTTTTTTTTGGTACAGCTCATTGTAATATTTTGTTTTTAAATAATTATATTCGTTTGCTTTAACTTGATTGTTTTTTTTATTATATAATTAAATAAAAAATATTTTTTTTAAATAAAATTATTAAACTTAATAAAATTTATAATATACTACTCAATTTTAATTAATTAATTCAAATTCATTCAATATATTATTTCAATATTAAAACAAAATATCTTAAAAGAAATTAAATAACTCCTTACAATATATGATCAATTATATTTATTTACGCTTTGCTTCCCGACTTCGTGATTTAACTTTTAGTTGACCTTAAGATTTTTTTTATTTTATCATTTATTAGCATATGTTATCTTCAATTTATCTTATTAAATAAATACATTAAATTTTGAACTCATAACTAAAAACATTTTTAGTACTTGAAAAAATCTTAACAATATCTAAATATTTTTTTTATGTTAAAAAACATTTAATCTCCAATCTGGTAACTACTGAATTAGGACATCATGTTTTAAGGTACTTTTGAGAAAGTAAGAAATTTTTCTTATGATGCAAAACATCAATTATCATCCATATTTCGCCTCCTAGTATCAAATAAAAATATCAAGAAATGTAAAAATAGGGTGGCCCTGACCATTGCCCTAGAGTCATGAATCAATGACGTGGCTAATGAGAAAATATCACATGATATAGTTGGTCCAACCATTGAGTTATCTAAAAAATAATTATTAAAGATAAATTGGTTTTTAACATAGTTAATTAATTTGTTCTATCTTAATTGATATAAAACTAAATATTTTAAACAATTAAACTCAATTAAAAAATTAAGTGCAATGACAATAAAAAGAAAAAAAGAAAAAAGATAAAATAAAAAGAATTATAGAGAAAAATAAGAGAGAGAAACTTGTTCATTGATGTAATTTAATTGAAATGGATACCAATACAATTATCAAATTGAAGCTCTCACTATCACTAGTCAGTAGTTGTTGAGACTTTTGATGTATTTTTGGCCAAACAATAAAAGTAGATAAAGACTCTTAAGCTTTCGTTATGTCTTTTCAAAATCTAGATTTTTATTATTTTTGTTTTTTTAAAAAATTATTTTTTATTTTAAAAAATTGTTTTTTTCATGTAATTTTAATATTTTAATGTTAAAAATAAATTTTTAAAAATAAAAAATATTATTTTAATATATTTTAAAATAAAAAAACCAAAACTAAATGCATGTAGAATTTGAAAGATGTATCATTTGGTGACATTTTTGAAATATAATTGGGCCTATTTGACAAAGCCCAAAACACATATGGGCTTTCCAAGCCCAGAACCTAGTTTTGTTTCTTTATTTTTATTTTTTTTAATAATCTCCTCTATTTAATTTTTTATATCTATTTCTATATACAATAAAATATATGATATTTTTTTTTTCTTGAGTTTTATTTTACATAGATTTTCATTTTAAAACAACAATGTTTTTCCTTGCAATCCTTTGCATTGTATTTTTGTACTATTAAATTATTAAATGAATATGGTAGAAAGTTAGTTAGTTAGTTAAAATAAAATGAATTTTTTATATGTAGTTATATCAATGAAAAAAGATACTAGAACAAGTAAAAAAATATTGTTATATATATATATGTATATATATATATATATATATATATATATAATGAATGAAATTTTAAAAAAATAAAATTAAAAACCATACCCTACATGTCACATTAGGAATACACTAATTAAGGGTAAATTAAACATTTTCTATATCTTATTATGTTTTGTCCTTTAATATCAAACACCAATAACAAAATTTTTGTATTGTCAATCATATCAAGCAAAATGCAGTCTTGTTCCTGACGTCAAATTTCATATATACAAGTTTGAAAAATAAAATAATGATAGTCCAGCCAATAACATTCAAAGCCATGTAAAAAGGTTGTTTAACTATCGTTTATTGTAAGCCTTTAATTTTTGAGAAACTAAGATTATCATTATTATTATCATTAAATTCAAATGATTATTTTCAAAATAAGTATATGTATTAAATTCAAATGCCACTCAGATAAAATAAAAAAGAAAACTTCAAATTCAATTAGGTCTTTCAACAATTGCTTAATGAGTTAATAAGGTGAATAAACTCAGCCACTTGTTAATGAGCTACTACAATAATTGAATTTAACCACTATTTAATGAGATTATAGGATAATTAGACTTAGTCGTTCCACACTATTTTAAAAAAATAAGCCTTTTATTATAATTAAAAACCTTTTAGTACTTAAGTTTATAAATACAGATGAAGAATAATGTACGAGAAAAAGAGGTGTAAAAGAATATACGAGGAAATGAGCAAAATAATATTAGTTAGTAACCAATTAAAAAGGATGGTAGGCTCGTGTGTATAAAATTAGGTTGAGCAAGAGAAAAATCTTTGTCCCCCCTACACACGAGGAAATGCCTATAGTTTTTTAGCATTTGTCTCCATTTTTTTTTATCCTTTAAATTAAAACCATAGTTTTTGAAACTCTTACAATTTATTTTCCTAACAGGAATATTTTTTTCCAACAACTATATTTTTAAAGTTTATTGCATTTTTTAATTCTCTATTTAATTTTTTTATAGATGTTTTATGTTTTAGACCTATATATAAACACATGCATTCTTTAAAGAGCGTAACCACAATTTATTTTAAATTACCAAACTATTTTTATTATGCTTTATCTAGTTGTTTTTGCTTTCCTTAATTTTGAAAGAGGAACATGTTGAATCATGGAGGATAATCTTTTATGGAGGAAATATCCTTAAGGATAGTGTCTATGACATGCTTCGGTTTTTTATTTGTTATCTTTATTTTGATTATGTTTTTTTTTATTTTTTTTTGTTACCAACACCATTTTTCTTGGTTTTCTAAATACATTGTCATTGATAAAATTGATAAAACACTGATTGAGTTTAAGTTTTTCCACGATTACTTGGTAAGCTAATGAGATGATTATACTTAGTTGATTGTTAAAATGACAAGATAACTGGACTTGATCATTATTTTATGATATGACAGGATGATCAAACTTGGTTGTTCCACGCTCTCTTGTAAAACACAAGTTTCTTATTAAAATAACAGGCTATATGATGCTTAAGTTAATGATATATAACGGGAATAATATATGAGAATAAAAAGTGTAATATATTGTATGAAAATATAAGCAAAATGTTGTTATGTCCTTGTATTTTTTTTATTTTTTTGCGTTTACTTGATGACCTAAGATATTTATATATTTTGGTCATATAAATTTACTTTATAAAGAATAGAGTAATAATAAAAAATAATTAATTTTCTTTGAAGATAACCTAAAAATATGAGTTGTTAATTGTTATATGTTGTTTATGATATTGATAGAAAAAACAAGTGTTCATGGATGATTGGTAAGAGAGTTTGGTGTTCTTTGAGAAAATGAGTTAGAAAGAGAGATCCATTGATATGAAAGGTAAATATTTTTTACAAATAAATATTGACATGAGATAATTATTAACAAATTATGCATAAATATAGAAAAGTGTGATATCATATCAACTTTTTAAGATGTAACAACTATATATTATAGAATGTGTCAGTAATTAGGTTTCTTGGAAATTTGTGTGGTAATGGAAAGCAATAGTATGTAATAAGTTTGTTGGGCTGACCAAAACAAATATTTTTATAACTTTTTTATTAAAAAAGTTAGTATTATCATCACTAACATATTATTAATAATTAATAGTTATGAAGCATTTTATACTTATAACCTCTACACCTCTATTATAAGAAAATAAAAGGGGTCAATGTGTGGCAAATGAAACAATTCACAAACCATTTCTCACCTTAGCTTCTAAAATAGAAAGACAAGTATTTTATAAATAAAAGCTAATTGCTTTGCATACGAGTATGATAACCCTTTTGATATTATATTAGAGTTTTGTAACTAGTAGTATGTTTCCTGTCACTATAATTTTTTCAATATGCGACACGTTGTGATCTTAAGGTGGGAAGAACAAAATAAACAAAGTATTCTCTTGCTTTTCCAACATCTAGCTTAAAAGCTACCCTCTCTTGATTGGATTTTGGTCCATCCTACAACGAAGATCTTTTATTTAGCAACCAAACGTAAGAACAAGAAGAAATATGGCATCAAAACCATTTCCTTGTAAGAGTTATAGTTATAATGCTTGAGAAAAGAGAAATGATTTCTTTTAGCTAGCTTGCAAGTTTAAAAAGACTTTTTTTTTCTAACTTATACTAGGAAGGGTTCTATAGTTACCATGCCACCGTGTTTTCATATCTTTTGCTTTTAATAGTTAATAGTTTTAGGGAAATATTAGACTACTATTGACTTAATTTTATTTTTATATCATGTTTATTTTTGTATTTTAAAAATATTTTTAAAAATTAATATTTTTATTTTTTCACTTCAATTTGTTTTTGTATTTTCATATTTTTTATGTGATAATATCAAAAATAATTTCTTAAAAAATATTATTTTAAAATATTTTTTTTAAAAAATACACTTTAAAAATAATCATTATCAGATTCTCAGACATTCTTTTAATATATTAGTAATTAATTGCTGTCAAATCCAAATTCTAATAATGATGGTGCTAAGTTTTTATTACATTGTATTGATTAAAATATTAAAATTAAAGTTATAAGCATCCTAGGTTAAGTAATACTAAAATTACGATTAAATAAGATTAATTATTAAGAAAATCCAGAATAATAAATAACAAAAAATATTTAATGAACTAAACACCAAACCAGCTTTGGCTGCAGCTTTAAAAAAAAAAAAATCTCAACCAGTCATGCTTGAATCTCATACTTTAGACTCGTCATCAAATCAGAAGGTCTTAAACTCTTTTCTATTAGTAGACGAGTCAAGCTCGAGCACTTCAAAGCTCAGCTTGGATCGCCTCGCATGCGCTTCACATTTGTTAGCCACTGTTTTGTCTCAGATTTTAGATGAATACTAGTCAGTTATCTTCCTATACGCTATGGGTCGGAGTAATCTTTTATATATGCAAGCTTTGCTGGTGCTTCTTGCAACATTAAAGAAAATGATGTAACGAAAAAATAAATGTGTGTTTGCTAAATAATAAACTAGGAAATATATATGTTAAAAAAATAAATTTTTTAAGTAATGAATTTTTTATTTAATTAAGACCTAATCTGACCTGAGTTTAGAGTGATATCTTTATTATTATTATTTACTATTAAAATAGTAATATATTAAATTGATTTGAGACATTTTAAATTAATTATTAAATTTATGATTCAAGCCATAAACATAATTTAATACACTAACATAATGAATCAACTATTTTATTCTCTTTCTTTTTCCTAGTACCACGCCTTTATTAAACTTAGAGTGTATTAAATACGAGATTAAATTGATTCCCATTTTTCATTAAATATGAATTAACAATTAACTTTCAGGCATTCAAATTGGGATTCCAATACTTCATTTGTTATATTAATTCCCCAAAGCATTATATGCTTCCATTTAAGTTGGAAATATTTCAATTATTATTGTTCTTGCAATATATATAAACATTATAATAATTTGATATCAGATAGATATAATGATATATTTTTTTGAATCTTTTTAATTTTTAAATATAACTTGTAATTAAATGATATTTGATTCTACAGTAGTATTATGAACACAAGGTTTGAAATAATATGAGATGAAAAAGTAGAGATGAGACTTTATCTTTTGTCTAGTGTTGTAGATAAGAGCAAAGGTATAAATTTTATTGCTATTTATGTTTGGTGTTGGAGAAAAAAATGCATAAAATATTTGATTTACCCTCATTTATTATATTTCGAATGCAATATTTAGGATTCTTTTTTTAATTTCACAACAGTATATATATTTATACGTTTTTACTTAGCATGGTATTTTTTTATGTATCCTAATACCTTTTCATTGATATAAATGATAAAAAAAACTATGTAAAAATCTTAAATTTTATTTTTAATTAGCTATTTTTCTACAATATTCATTTAATAATTTAATAGCACAAAAATACAACGCAAAGGATCACAAGAAATATCATGTGTTCACTTTTAAATAAAATCACCTGCAAGAAAAAGAAAAGAAAAACTCAATTAAAAATACTTAAAATGTATCATATTTTTTATTGTATTTATGATATGAAAGAAGGCGCCAACGACATGCCGGTTTTAGGACCCGCAGCAGCGAAACTCGAAAGGGACGAAACTGGTTTTGTATAGAAAAGGGTACTATCTTTATATTCCCTCTTTTGGTCTACATGCATGGAATGAAATTCCTGTGCTCCATGGACGGCGCAAAAAGTGAAACGTGTTTTTTTGAGTTGGTGGGTGTTTGAGAATATAATAATAGTTATTTTTTAAAATGTATGAGAGAATAATAATTGTTTTTAAAAGTATGTTTTTATTTATAAATATATTTAAATAATATTTTTTTATTTTTTAAAATTAATTTAACATCCTTTATTTGCCATTTCGCCTCATTTTATTACCGTACTCTATATACATACATACATACATACATATATGTATAAAGAATACATCAGGAAATTCCTGGGCTAATGATAAATTATTGTTATTTACATGATTAGATATTTTATTTTATTAACACTAAGATCATTATTAAAAAAAAACATTTAAAACAGTCAATCAAACTAGATGGCCTTTAAGTCAGGAATTGGGATTAAGAATGTTTGTTTTTAGGTAAATTTTACAATTGTAGTTTAAAAAAATATGGTTAGTTATAATTAGTTGGATTTAAATATTAAAAATTAAAGTTAAAGTTTTTAAATAATAAAAAAATATGTGTAAATTTATCAATTTAAAATAAAAAATAAAAAATTTAATATTTTTTTAAAAAATATTTTTAAATTTAATTTTTTAATAAGTTTTATAATATAAAACATAATTTGATTTGTAAATAAATATTTTAAATAAACAAAGCATAAGAGTAGAATAATGGTCAAACTTTATTTCGCCACTATAAAGAGTGGATTGTTGAAAGTAAGGAAACAGACGCGTCTGGTAGCGACGGCTATACGTGAAAGGCCGAGAGAGAGAGAGAGCGGCCGATCCCTCTACTATTTGCAATTCGCAGCAGCCATCAATGACGCAGGCTGCAGAGGTCTCACGTGAAAGGCCGAGAGAGAGAGAGAGCGGCCGATCCCTCTACTATTTGCAATTTGCATCAGCCATCAAGGGTGCAGAGGTCTCATATGAGAGAGAGAGAGAGAGAGAGAGAGAGAGCAATCTAAAAACATGGGCTTTGATAATTAGTTGGATGAAATGGGCTGCTGTAAATGGGTCTTACATTTAATCGGGTGTGTTGGGTCAAGTATTGGGATTTAGTCATGGGAGGATATGAGATTGATTAATTTGAGGGTATAAAATCAATCTAAATAATTAATAAAAATATAATTTGATTTAAAATAAATATTTAATATTATTTTTTTATAAATATTAAAATAATAAAATATTAAATCAATTCATGTTAACTTTGATTAATTAGTTTGCATATAGAGTGTAATACTGTGATAATTCTATACAAATCAAATCAAAATAAATTATAAAATCTAATTTCTAATAAATTTAATGTTGAATGATAAAATTAAATTTAAAAAATAACTTAAGTTAATCTGTTAAATCTACAACTCAAGTCATGAGATTGGGATAAACAGATAGAAAAAAAATTAAAACTCAATTCTCAATTATCTTAGTATTGAAATATGAAATTAAGTAAAAAAATCAATTAAAAAAATATAAAAAACAACATAAGTCAATTCAGATTAATCTACCAAACTTTTGATCCAAGTTATAAAATATGGATAATCTGATAAAAAATAAACCGAAACAAATCATGAAGTCTAATTTTTAATTAACTGAATATTAAATTATATAATAAAAAAATCAATTATAAAAAAAAATCAAGTTAACTCTTCAAACGTGTAAATCCACCATGCGCGGGTTCAATTCCCGTCATTCACCCATAACCCTGAAACGGGTGCTTCATATGAGTTTTTTTTCTTGTCTTTATCATGGACTTTAATTTACCTTTTACTCTTAATCTTAATTTTTTACTTTTAAAATTGAATTAAATATAAAAATATAAATAATAAACTAATAATAAACTATAAGTATTTATATTTTCATTTTCAAACATGGTCTAAGGATAGTAATGATCTTGTAAAAAATAAGTTATGAAATTTATAAAATATAGTTTTTTATAAGATTTAATGTAAAATTAAAAAATTAAAAAAAAAACATGTAAAGATTGATGAAAAAAGGCTATTCTTAGAATAAAAAATATTGAATTTTAACTAGAAAGGCTAATTTATAATTTATTCATTTTTTTTTTGAATAAAAATTTGTTTCATGTCATTTATGATTTTTTTAAAACTTTGTGTTCTAACTCAAAAATTATTTTATACTGATTAATTATGGTAAAAGTGAATTGAAAAAATGACTTAAAGCATTTTTTTAATAGAAAAGGTGATGCAAGTTGGAATTTCGCAGGTTAAATGAAAACAAAATTATTAAAAATTAAATTAATATTTTTTTAAGTTCAAAATTATTTTTAATGAACATGTAAACAGTGAAAAGGAGCTTTTTAATTTTGGAAGAGGAAAACACCATATAATTAACAACTGGTCGTTCAAAATAGCAAGAGCAACCGGCTTGTCTGCCGTACATTCGTCCGGAAAGTTAAATTAAACTCTTAAAATACCGATTTTGCATTTCAAAAAAGTTTTTTAAGAAATTAAATTTTTATTTATTTATTTATTTTAAATTAATATTTTTTATATATTTTTAAATTATTTTGATTTGTTGATGTCAAGAATAATATTTATAAAATAAAAATATTATTTTAATATATTTTTTAAAAAATATTTAAAAATAATTATAATCACACTCCTAAAATTCACTGTAACCATAATTAAAAAACAAACCAGAATTATTATTCACATCACATTAGAAAATGTGATTGAATTATTAAAATTAATTATCATTGTTATTAACACACCGAAATATGGGGAAATTACCATGGCAATGAATAGTATTATGGCGTGAAAAAATATTTGTGTTTTTTTTTTAAAAATAAAAATAAAAATAATATTATATTTATTTTTTATTAAGTTATTTCATTTTTATGATACATATCATGAATTTGATGGGTTAATTTGATTGAATAAACTATTTTTTTCTTATTTAACTTTTTTTCTTCTGATTTCAATATTCAATACTGAGTTAATTAAATATTATGCTTTGTGATTTGTTTTATTTATTTTGTATCAGGTTAATTTGGTCTTATGATTTAAAAATAGTGCTTGACAAATTATCCAAGTTGACTTAGGTTTTTTTAAATGATTTTATCATTTAATATTGGGTCGGTTGAAAATTGAGTTTCATAATCTGTTTTGATTTATTTTTTATGAGGATATCTTGATCTCGTGATTAGGGTTGTGAGTTTTTATATTTTAACCCCATTTAAATTAGGTTGTTTTTTTTCTAAAAAGTTATTTTGGTTTCATGTCCTTCGACATTAAATTTATTTTTTATTAAATTATTCCCGTTTCATTACTTAAATTATGGATTTGATACGTCAATCTAACTTATAAGTGCATCACAAAACATTTTTATTTTGTGTTTTTTTTTAATTTAATATTTTTATAGCTCAATTGTTTTCTATTTAGTTGTTTTTAAAAAAATATTCTTCAATATTAGATTGTTTAAGAAAATAAGCAATATATTTTTATTTTTATTTTTATTTTTTTTGTTGATATACATATTAGTCTCGTAGATTTATTTTTCTCTCTCTTGACTTCAACCTTTAATACTCTATGTGTTGGATGTGAGGGTTCTTTATTTTTTTTGTTTGCTTTCTATTAATTTATCTCAATCTTATAACCTCACTTGGAGGATAGATTAAATTTATTTTTTGTTTATAGGTTTTTTTAATTAATTTTGTTTATTAATTTCATCTTTTAATACTAGGTTAATTGGGAATAGGACTTTATATGCTTTTTTCATGGTTTATATAAAGTTATTTTTATTTCATAAACTGGATTGCAAATTTGGAGAGTAGACCCGGGTTGACCTGTTTTTTTCAGTATGCGTGTATATGTATAAAATTTTACTCTCTAACAACTCAATTTTTTTTTAAAATTTTTAATTTTAGATTTATTTTTTATTAAGTTATTTCATTTTTATGACACATATCATGAATTTAATGGGTTAATTTGGTTGAATAAACTATTTTTTTCTTATTTAACTTTTTTTCTTCTGATTTCAATATTCAATACTGAGTTAATTAAATATTATGCTTTGTGATTTGTTTTATTTATTTTGTATCAGGTTAATTTGGTCTTATGATTTAAAAATAGTGCTTGACAAATTATCCAAGTTGACTTAGGTTTTTTTAAATGATTTTATCATTTAATATTGGGTCGGTTGAAAATTGAGTTTCATAATCTGTTTTGATTTATTTTTTATGAGGATATCTTGATCTCGTGATTAGGGTTGTGAGTTTTTATATTTTAACCCCGTTTAAATCAGATTGTTTTTTTTCCTAAAAAGTTATTTTGGTATCATGTACTTCAACATTAAATTTATTTTTTATTAAACTATTCCCATTTCATTACTTAAGTTGCGAATTTAATATGTCAATCTAACTTATAGGTGTATCATAAAACATTTTTATTTTGTTTTTTTTTTTAATTTAACACTTTCATAACTCAATTTTTTTCTATTTAGTTTTTTTTTTTAAATTAATCTTCAATATTAGATTGTTTAAGAAAATAAGCAATATATATTTTTTATTTTTTTTTGTTGGTATACATATTGGTCTCGTAGATTTATATTTGTTTTCTCTTGACTTCAACCTTTAATACTATATGTGTTGGATGTGAGAGTTCTTTATTTTTTTTGTTTACTTTCTATTAATTTATCTCAATCTTATAACCTCACTTGGAGAATAGATCAAATTTATTTTTTGTTTATAGGCTTTTTTAACTGATTTTGTTTATTAATTTCATCTTTTAATACTAGACTAGTTGAGAATAGGGCTTCATATGCTTTTTTCATGGTTTATATAAAGTTATTTTTATCTCATAAACTGGATTGCAAATTTGAAGAGTAGACTCAAGTTGACCTATTTTTTTCAGTGTGTGTGTGTATATAAAATTTTACCCTCTAACAACTCAATCTTTTTTTATTTAGCTTTTTTATTTTTTTGAATCTCACATTTTAATATTAAGTTTCATAAAATTTTATTTAATTTGCTTTGTGTGATGTTATCCAAATATCATGGATTTTCTTTTCTCGACCTTGACCTTCAACATTGTATCTATTGAAATTAAAGATTTATAATTTTTTATTTAGTTTTTATGAGATTATTTAAATTTAATAATTTAGGCTATAAGCTTATCAGGTTGGTCTAGGTTGATTTGAATTATTTATTTTATTTTTTTATCATTTAATATTATGATGGTTGAAAATCGAGTAACATAATATTTTTGATTTGCATTTTATAAGGTTATAATAATTAAATAAATTGTGTTATAAGTT
>NW_011502722.1:12044-17035 GCF_000495115.2 Populus euphratica | reverse complement strand
TAATCTCTTCCAAACTTAATGCACATCAAGAAGGTAAGTTATTACAAACTCTGAAAATGCACAAAAATACATTAGGATGGACCATAGCTGATATAAAACGAATTAGTCCTTTGATTTGTACACATAGAATTTATTTAGAGGAAAATGTTAAACCCTCTAGAGAAATGCAACGAAGGTTAAATCCTAATATGAAAGAAGTAGTGAAAAATGAAGTCATTAAGCTTCTAGATAATGAAATCATTTATCCTATTTCTGCCAGCAAATGGGTAAGTCCTACCCAAGTTGTACCCAAGAAGTCTGGAGTCACTGTGATAACAAATGAGAACAATGAGTTAATTCCCACTAGAACTGTTACTAGTTGGCGCATGTGCATTGACTATAGGAAACTTAATTCAATGACTAGAAAAGATCATTTTCCTTTACCTTTCACGGATCAAATCTTAGAAAGAGTTGCAGGTCATGAATTTTATTGTTTCCTAGATGGCTATTCGGGTTACAACCAAATTGAAATTGCATTGAAAGATCAAGAGAAGACTACTTTCACATGTCCATTTGGTACTTTTGCATATCGAAGGATGCCTTTTGGATTATGCAATGCACCAGCCACATTTCAAAGATACATGCTTAGTATATTTAATGATATGGTTGAATATTTTCTTGAGATTTTCATGGATGATTTTTCTGTTTTTAGCGATTCATTTGATGATTGTTTGACTAACTTAGAAAAGGTTTTGACTAGGTGTGAAGAGAAGAATCTTGTGCTAAATTGGGGAAAATGTCATTTTATGGTAACAAACGGCATTGTACTTGGTCACATTATTTCATCAAAAGGAATTGAGGTTGACAAATCTAAAATCGAGTTAATTGCAAACTTGCCAACACCAAAATCTCTTAAAGATGTTAGATCATTCCTAGGACATGCTAGTTTTTATAGAAGGTTCATCAAAGATTTTAGTGTAATATCTAAGTCTTTAAGTAACCTTCTAACAAAGGATATTATTTTTGAATGGACTGAACATTGTGAAGAAGCCTTTGTTAAACTTAAAAACTTGCTTACTTGTGCTCCTATCATTCAACCTCCTGATTGGTCATTACCTTTTGAAATAATGTGTGATGCTAGTGATTATGCCGCAGGTGCTGTTTTGGGACAAAGAAAAGATAAGAAACCTTATGTAATTTACTATGCAAGTAAAACTTTAAATAGTGCTCAAATGAATTATACCACCACTGAAAAAGAATTACTTGTAGTAGTATTTGCATGTGAAAAATTCAGATCTTATCTTGTTGGCTCACCTGTTGTTGTTTTTAGTGATCATGCAGCATTGAAATATCTTCTTTCTAAGAAAGATTCTAAGGCTAGATTGGTGCGGTGTATTTTATTACTTCAAGAATTTGATATCACAATCAAAGAGAAGAAAGGCAGCGAAAATGTTGTCGTAGATCACTTGTCAAGATTGACAACAGATTCGAAAACTGATATCACACCAATCGATGACTACTTTCCCGATGAATCTTTACTTTCTGTCTCTACAATGCCTTGGTTTGCTAATATTATCAATTTTCTTGTTTCAGGACAATTGCCAGCTCATTGGAGTACCCAAGATAAAAGAAAGTTCTTGAACGAAGTGAAGAAATTTTATTGGGATGATCCCTATTTATTCAAATATTGTCCTGATCAAATATTTTGAAGATGCATTCCTGACAATGAGGTAAGTAGTGCCATTAAATTTTGTCATTTTAAGGCACGTGGGGGCCATTTCTCGTCAAGAAAGACAACTGCAAAAATCTTACAAAGTGGATTTTATTGGCCCACCATGTTCAAAGACTCACATGCATTTTGCAAGTCTTGTGAAAATTGTCAAAAGTTGGGATCTATTTCAAAACATCACATGATGCCTTTAAATCATATTATTGTCATTGAGATCTTTGACTGCTGGGGTATAGATTTCATGGGTCCATTCCCTCTATCATTTGGTTTCTTATACATATTAGTCGCAGTACATTATGTTTCAAAATGGATAGAGGCAATTCCAAGTCGAAACAATGATCACAAAATAGTGATAAAGTTTTTGAAAGAAAATATTTGGAGTCGATTTGGAGTCTCTTGAGCCATAATAAGTGATGGTGGAACACATTTCTGCAACAAGCCATTTGAGTCTTTAATGAAAAAATATGGAATCACACACAAAGTTGCCACCCCTTATCACCCTCAAATAAGTGGACAAGTAGAGCTTGTTAATAGGGAGATCAAACATATTGTGGAGAAAACAGTGAACCCTAATAGGAAAGACTGGTCTTTAAGACTTAATGATGCACTTTGGGCTTATCGAACTGCTTATAAAACATCATTAGGTATGTCACCTTATAGACTAGTCTATGGAAAACCTTGTCACTTGCCTGTGGAACTTGAACATAAAGCTTATTGGGTTATTAAAGCTTTCAATTCAAATCTGGATGATGCTAGTCAACTGCAAAAATTACAAATAAATGAGCTTGAGGAAATAAGAAATGATGCATATGAAAATTCAAGAATTCATAAAGTAAGAATTAAAGAGTTTCATGACAAGAAAATACTGAGAAAAACATTCAATATTGGTCAAAAAGTCTTACTTTATAATTCTCGACTACATTTATTTTCTGGAAAATTAAGATCAAGATGGAGCGGTCCTTTTATTGTGAAACATGTGTATCCATATGGGGCCTACGACATCGAGAATCCAAAGAATGACAATGTTTTCAATGTAAATGGACATCGTCTGAAAGTTTACTTTGACAATTTTTCAGTTGAACATGACTCTATTGAATTGCGTGATCCTGTATATAAAGATTGATTTTTTTTTATGTTTTTTTTGAGTGATTTTTGCTAGTTTCTCTCACCTCGGTCAAATGACGGATAATGGTACTGCGTGACTTAAGTCGGTTCTTTCAGTTTCCCACAATAACTGATATTTGTATATATATTTGTGCAATTCTTTGAATCTCTCTTCCAATTCTCATTTGAAAATGGACACTAATCTTGAAAAATTGAAAAAGTATTTTCCCGCTCTGCCTCAGAATGCGATTACAAAAATTTACCGTGCTAGATGTGCAAGATTGAGATTGTTAATGAATCATAGAGTTCCTGAAGATATTCGCTGGTTGATTGAAGCAAAGGTCCGATTATCAGGTGAGTCCTCTAACTCCTTCATTTCACACATGCCTGGAACAGGTAAAAGCACTTTTGCAAAGAAACGTCGTGCAAAATGACTGAAAGTCTGTCATCGATGTGCTAGATGGACTTGTAATACATAATGTCATTTTTTAGGAATGGTATCTATAAACTGTGAAGATAAAATACAATTCATTAAGGATGGCTTGAGTAAGGAGTCTTTAGATAATCTTCTATTGACTCTTGAGACACATCCTAGTGGAGATGTGCATCGTGCAATTCATGATTTATGGCCACTATTTTATAAAGAACTTGATCGACTTAGTCTTGGGAATCTAACTAAAAAAGACCATGTTTGCCAGTTTTTAAGAAAACTGGATGGGAAGCCTATCCCCGACCCATAGAGGGCGTTTAAGTCGTTCTTGGACGTAAAACCAAGGGAAGATGTGAGCCACAATCACAACTACTTGTACATACACATGCTTTTTCAAAAGTAAATAAATAAATAAATAAAGAGAGAGAGAGAGAGAGAGAGAGAGAGACTTTAGCTGGCCTACATATAGGTGGTATGATTGCCTTTCTAATTTCTCATCTATAAAATACTCTCTTCCTTCCTTTCATTTCTACTCAACCCATACATTCAAAAAATACAGAAGTGTGTAGAAATGGCAAGTTCCTCAAGTCATCAAATAAAAAGTATTTGTGTTTTCGGTGGATCTAGTCCTAGGAAAGAAAAGGAGTTTTTAGAATCAGCAAATCATCTTGGTCAGGTACTAGCTGAGAGAAAGATTCATTTAGTGTATGGGGGAGGCAGTCTTGGGTTAATGCGAGGTGTGTCAATAGCTGCATTTTTAGGAGGTAGTCAAGTTTTGGGGGTTGTCCCCAAAACTTTAGCACAAGGGGACATCATTAAAAAAACAATTGGAGAGGAACTTCAGGTCTCCACAATGTCAGCTCGAATGAATGCAATGTTTAACCATGCTGATGCCTTCATTGCTTTACCAGGTGGTTTATGCACATTGGAAGAGATCTTTCATATTTCCTCTTGGGCCCAACTGCACATTCACCATAAACCCATAGGTTTGTTAAATGTTAATGGTTATTATGATAAGTTGTAATCTTTTCTTGATCATGCTGTGGAACAGGAATTTCTAACATCTTCTGCACGACAAATCATAATCTCTGCTACTACTGCTGAACAATTGATTGACCAACTACAATCTTTCATTCCTGTAATTGATCCCTCTATGAATCGCATAAATTGGTCATCTAAGGAAAGCCGTAAAAAGCTTAGATTAGATTTGAGTCTTCATTTGTAATTTTTGTGTTGTTTTGTTTTATTATTGTGTTTTGTTATTTCTTATTTTTGTTTAAGTGTGTTTCAGGTTTGTCAATGTTCGTTATTTCAAGTGATATCTTCTATACTTTATCTTTCTACCTTAGAACATTGAGGACAATGTCTCGTTTTGGTTAGGGGGAGAGGGTAGTAGTTGATAAAAAAAAATTGTTTTCCATTTCATAAAGCATGTGCATAATTGTTGTTACTAGGATGGCAGAGTAAAGGAGCTCTTTTGTTAAAGTGACTCTTGAGACACATCTTAGTAACCATTCTTAATAAGGTCTATTATAATACTTCTTGAAATATTCAGATTTACAAACTCTCGCATTATTATCACTTAATTATGCTCATATACTCATTTAGCATGTATTCTTAAACCTTAATTTTCACACACACACTTTAACATGTGATTGTGGGTTGCACATTGGATTATTACATTATTTATGTTCTTTTGTTAAAGGTAACAACTAAGGGAAAGGGATTGTATATAATATGCAAAAAAAA
>NW_011502722.1:8113-11320 GCF_000495115.2 Populus euphratica | reverse complement strand
ATATTTGTTATTGATTAGTACTTAAAAGTGTATTTTTATCAAGGTTTTAATCATCATTTTACACTTGAAGTATCAATAACTCCTTAACTAAAGCATGTTTTATAATAATATATCTAATAATGTAAGATACCTTTAATTTGTGGTAAATGTTCATTTTAAATGCAGGCCGATCATATAAATGAAAGGATTGATGGATGAATTTAAGAAATGAAATTAAAAGGATAAAGAGATGGCCAAACTTAGAAAAGAGATGTCGGCGCAATCCAAACCGGAATACTGTTCAGTAATTGGGTCATATATGGAGTTATAGATCTCATATTTAGGTCTACTTTATATGGATGAAAAGGTAAGACATAAGCCTACAACTTTCATATGGAGCCCAAGATCTAAAAAGGTCATTTTCAAGTCCAAATTGTTGCAACAACAAAGAAGCCCGAATCTGTCCTCCAGCCCGAGCACTGTTTAGTATTTTGGCCATATCTGGAGTTCTAGAAATCAAAATGAGCTAAAGTTTTTACACAAGAAAGCTGAGATAATTGCCTACAACTTTCATGTTTTCGAGTGTATCCAATTTTGACGTTATCAATGACATTTTGGGCAGACAAGAGAAGATAAGGATTGTCACCAAGTCAAGAGTTGGCTACCCACTCATCAATTAGTCATCAAATCAATAGTTCCCAATTTTGGCCTATAAAAGGAGGAATTTGCCATGCATTTAGGCATCTTGGTCTCCAGATCAAGATCATGCTCTTGCTTTCTCTCTTTGTATTTTTTTGTATTGCTTATGCTTTGCTTTCATTAATATCAAGTTTATGCCTTTCATTTCCTTTCATTTACTTAGTTAACTTTTATCTTGTTTATGTTCTTGTTTTGTTTATTTATTTTTATTTCTTTTATTATGTTTAGCTAAGTTTATTATGTCAAGGTGAAAAGGTTACACTAATGGTGTAAGAATAAGTATAGTGTAAACTTAATATGGACTTTAATGTTTGATACTAACATGTTTTATATTTGTTATCTTGTTCACTATTTAATACTTTGCTTGTTAAATGACTAATCTTGATTTATGTTGTATAACACTTGGTACAACAAATGCTTGGCACTTTCATAGCCCATAATGTATGGTATAACCGACACCTGAGCTATGAAAGGAACTTGATTTATTGTTAACATAACTTATAATCATGAATGCTTGACGAGATTTACAAGTATTAGCATTAATTGAATGTTTGACGAGATTTACAAGTATTAGCATTAATTGAATAAGATGACTAATATAATCATGTTAACAATCTATAATCTGATTGGAACCTCCTTTATATGTAGTTTCCAATTGAATAATAAGAGTTTATACTATACTTGTTTGACATACCATTAGTAGAACCTCTAACCTTGACATTTGTTATTATCATTGTTTAATCCTTATATTAATATTCCATCTCAAAGTTCTCATCGTTTTCTTCTTCTTCTTCTCCTTCTTTTTCTTTATTATTATTATTGTTGTTGTTGTTATTATTATTATTATTACTATCACTACTACTACTATTATTATTAGTATTATTATTGCTACTATTATTATTGTTATTGTTGTTGTTACTATTGTTGTTATTTATAATTGTTGTCTATAATTTGTACAATTAACCTCTCTGTGGTTCGACCCCGGTCTTGCCGGGTTATTTATTACTTCGACACTCCTGCACTTGGGAAAAGACATCAATTTTTTAGTCGTGTCAATAACATTCCATTCGTATTGGTCAAAAGGAACTATAAAAGCAGTTTTGTATTTATCTTTTAGGATCAATCTGAATTTGTCAAAATCTGGATTTCATATCAGATGTAGAAAATATGGATACATAGTGCAATTTTTGCAACAAATCTTTTTTATTAGGGATTAGATATCGGATCCATTTTAAAGAAGAATTTAAAGGTTTATAATTGATTACAAGTTCTGGTGTGCCTCTCTCAATTTTAGAGTTTTTATTCATATAAAAGGTTGCACACGACCAAGGTGATCTGGATTTTTAGATAAGACCTTTAGACTCGAGATCATGGATTTCAAGTCTATAATGCTATTCTAAATCAGCATTCATTTGTATAGGTCTTACTTTTGTAGGTATAAGTTTTTTTGAAAAAGTGTCTTCATATGGAAGATCAACAATGTGTTCCTTTTATTTCTAGAAAGCATTAGGTAAGTCTGAACAAATCTGTTGTTCAATCTTAGTTTGTAAATCAACAATTTTCTTTTGTAAATCAAGGTTTTGTAATTGCTTCTTGATATGACAAATATATATATATATATATATTGGTGAAGGATCACTAATGCGAACTTCATGGATATGTAGATCTAAAAATCCATAGTTAAATTGACTATTTTAAACAAAGCTAATATCAGATTTGGAATTGAGTTTAATACAATGATAACTTGTACTGAGATACTAAGACTATAAGTAACCAAATCTCCACACAATGTCTATAAAGAGACGCAAATGAGAAATATAAAAGACTCCATGAAACTTAGTTAATTTTTCAACATGTCAAAATAGTTTAACAAAGAATCAAAAGTATGAGTAAAATCTCTCACACACAACAATATTTACTGGAATCAAAGTTTGTTAAAAAAAAACTAAATACAAATTAAATAACTATATTTATAATAGGCAAGCATGTCCTAAATAATATTTGAAAATATATATATATATATATATATATATATATATATATATATATATAGGTGAAGGATCACTAATGCGAACTTCATGGATATATAGATCTAAAAATCCATAGTCAAATTGACTATGTTAAAAAAAGCTAATATCAGATTTGGAATTGAGCTTAACACAACGATAACTTGTACTGAGATACCAAGACTATAAGTAACCAAATCTCCACTCAATGTCTATAAAGAAATGCAAATGAGAAGTATAGAAGACTCCATGAAACTTAGTTAATTTTTTAACATGTCAAAATAGTTTAATGACACGACTAAAAGATTGATGTCTTCTCCCAAGTGCAGGAGTGTCGAAGTAATAAATAACCCCGTAAGACCGGGGTCGAACCAAAGGGAGGTTAATTGTACAAATTATAAATAACAATAATACAACAACAATAACAATAACAATAACAACAATAATAATAATAACAATAATAATAATAATAATAATAATAATAATAATAATAATAGTAGTAGTAGTAGTAGTAGTAGTAGTA
>NW_011502722.1:2885-5159 GCF_000495115.2 Populus euphratica | reverse complement strand
TAGTAGTAGTAGTAGTAGTAGTAGTAGTAGTAGTAGTAGTAGTAGTAGTAGTAGTAGTAGTAGTAGTAGTAGTAGTAGTAGTAGTAGTAGTAGTAGTAGTAGTAGTAGTAGTAGTAGTAGTAGTAGTAGTAGTAGTAGTAGTAGTAGTACTAATAATAATAATAATAATAATAATAATAATAATAATAATAAAGAAAAAGAAGGAGAAGAAGAAGAAGAAGATGAGAACTTTGAGATGGAATATTAATGTAACGATTAAACAATGATAATAACAAATGTCAAGGTTAGAGGTTCCACTAATGGTATATCAAACAAGTATAGTATAAACTCTTATTATTGAATTGGAAACCACACACAAAGGAGGTTCCAATCAGATTATATATTGTTAACATGATTACATTAGTCATCTTATTCAATTAATGCTAATACTTGTAAATCTCGTCAAGCATTCATGATTATAACTTATGTTAACAACAAATCAAGTTCCTTTCATAGCTCAGGTGTCGGTTATACCATACATTATGGGCTATGAAAGTGCCAAGCATTTGTTGTACCAAGTGTTATACAACATAAATCAAGATTAGTCATTTAACAAGCAAAGTATTAAAGAGTGAACAAGATAACAAATATAAAACATGTTAGTATCAAACATTAAAGTCCATATTAAGTTTACATTATACTTATTCTTACACCATTAGTGTAACCTTTTCACCTTGACATAATTAACTTAGCTAGACATAATGAAAGAAAGCAAAATAGATAAACAAAATAAGAACATAAAAGTTAACTAAGTAAAGGAAAGGAAATGAAAGGCATAAACTTAATATTAATGAAAGCAAAGCATAAACATTACAAAAAATACAAAGAGAGAAAGGAAGAGCATGATCTTGATCTGGAAACCAAGATGCCTAAATGCATGGAAAATGCCTCCTTTTATAGGCCAAAATTGGGAACTATTGATTTGATGACTAATTGATAAGTGGGTGGCCAACTTTTGACTTGGTGACAATCTTTATCTTCTCTTGTCTGCCCAAAACGTCATTGATAACGTTAAAATTGGAGCCAGTTGTAAACATGAAAGTTGTAGGCAATTGTCTCAGCTTTCTTGTGTAAAACATTCAGCTCATTTTGACTTCTAGAACTCCATATATGGCCAAAATACCTAAGAGTGCTTAGGCTGGAAGACAGATTCGGTCTTCTTTGTTGTTGCTACAATTTTGACTTGATAATGGCCTTTTTAGATCTTGGGCTCCATATGAAAGTTGTAGGCCTATGTCTTACCTTTCCATCCATATAAAGTGGACCTAAATTTGAGATCTATAGCTCTAGATATGACCTAATTACCGAATAGTGTTCCGGTTTGGACTGCACCAGCATCTCGTTTCTAGGTTTGGCCATCTCTTTGTCCTTTCAATTTCAGTTCTTAAATTCATCAATCAATTCTTTCATTTATGTGATAGGCCTGTATTTAAAATGAACATTTACCATAAATTAAAGGTATCTTATATTATTAGATATATTATTATAAAACATGCTTTAGTTAAGGAGTTATTGATACTTCAAGTGCAAAATGATGTTATAAAACCTTGATAAAAATGCACTTTTAAGTACTAATCATTTAATAAAGAATCAAAAGTATGAGTAAAATCTCTCACACACAACAATATTTACTGAAATCAAAGTTTGTTAAAAAAAACTAAATACAAATTAAATAATTATATTTATAATAGGCAAGCATGTCCTAAACAATATTTGAAAAATAATAAAAGAGTTCTAAATAAAATAATCCTAAATTAATTAGGAACCTAATACAATTCTCACATAATAGTTTTCAGATCTTATTGTAAGGCCTTCTTAATGTCTAATTTTCATGAAATTTTAACCCAATGTAGAATAAGATCATAGAAAACTTTTGGTGAAATTATAGCCCAATCAATTGTTAGATTAAAAATTATGCTTGTTAGCATAAAATTATACATCAGAAAAAATAAGCTCAATTAGCATATAGGTAGGAAAATAAGTTGAATCTGTAAGTCTTGCAAGAAATAAGGTGACTTAACTAAAAGATTGATGTCTTCCCCCAAGTGCAGGAGTGTCGAAGTAATAAATAACTCAGCAAAACCAGAGTCGAACCACAGAGAGGTTAATTATACAAATTATAAACAACAATAATAGTAACAACAACAACAACAATAATAGTAGCAGCAATAATAATAGTAGTAGTAGTAGTAGTAGTAGTAGTAGTAGTACTAATAATAATAATAATAATAATAA
>NW_011502722.1:0-1817 GCF_000495115.2 Populus euphratica | reverse complement strand
TAAATGTTATAGGCCTATGTCTTACCTTTCCATCCATATAACGTGGACCTAAATATGAGATCTACAGCTCCAGATATGACCCAATTACTGAATGGTGTCCCGGTTTGGACTGCATCGGCATCTCTTTTCTAAGTTTGGCCATCTCTTTGTCCTTTCAATTTCAATTCTTAAATTCATCAATTAATCCTTTCATTTATGTGATAGACATGCATTTAAAATGAACATTTACCATAAATTAAAGATATCTTATATTATTAGATATATTATTATAAAACATGTTTTAGTTAAGGAGTTATTGATACTTCAAGTGCAAAATGATGATATAAAACTTTGATAAAAATACACTTTTAAGTAATAATCACACCCCTAACCAGCTTATTACTAGTCCCTAGTAATCAAAGCGTTAAAATAGAAAAATAATTTGCAAATTTCCCAAAGCAAGATATTCATCATTCAACTTCCATTAATCTATCCAGATAAACCTAAATATTTCAAGAAGTATTATGATAAACCTTATTAAGAATGGTTACTAAGATGCATCTCAAGAGTCATAAAAAGATCTCATTTACTTTGTCATCATAGTAACAACAATTTTGCACATGCTTTATAAAATAGAAAACACGGTTAGTTATTTTATTTTATTTTAGCTACCACCCTCTCCCCCCAACCAAAATGAGACATTGTTCTCAATGTTTCAAGGTAAAAAGATAGAGTATAGAAGATATCACCTGAAATAATAAATATTGACAAACCTGAAACACTCTGAAACAAAAATAAGAAATAACAAAATATAATAATAAAAAATAAAGACAAAAAAAATTAAAAATAAAGACTCAAATCTAATCTAAGCTTTTTATGGCTTTTCTTAAATGACTAATTTATGCGACTCATGGAGGGATCAATTACAGGAATGAAAAATTGTAGTTGATCAATCAATTGTTCAGTAATAGCAGGAAATATTATGATTTGTCATGCAGAAGATGTTAGAAATTCTTGTTCCACAGCATAATTAAGAAAAGACAACAATTTATCATAATAGCCATTAACATTTAACAAACATATGAGTTTATGGTAAATGTGTAGTTGGGCCCAAGAGAAAATATAAAAGATCTCTTCCAATGTGTTGAGACCACCTGGTAAGGCAATGAAGGCATTAACATGGTTAAACTTTGCATTCATTCGAGTAGACATTGTGGAGACCTGTAGTTCCTCTCCAATTGTTTTTCCAATGATGTCCCCTTGTGCTAAAGCTTCGGGCATGACCCTCAAAACTTGACTACCTCCTAAAAATGCAGTTATTGACACACTTCCTATTAACCCCAGACTGCGTCCCCCATACACTAAATGAATCTTTCTCTCAGCTAGCACCTGACCAAGATGATTTGCTGATTCTAAAAACTCCTTTTTTTTTTCAATAACTAGATCCATTGAAAACACAAATATTTCTTATGTGATGTGATTAATACTTAAAAGTGTATTTTTATCAAGGTTTTATATCATCATTTTGCACTTGAAGTATCAATAACTCCTTAACTAAAGCATGTTTTATAATAATATATCTAATAATATAAGATACCTTTAATTTATGGTAAATGTTGATTTTAAATACAGGCCTATCACATAAATGAAAGGATTGATTGATGAATTTAATAACTCTTGACTTGGTGACAATCCTTATCTCTTCTTGTTTGCCCAAAACGTCATTGATAATATCAAAATTGGAGCTACTTAAAAACATGAAAGTTGTAGCCAATTGTCTTAGATTTCTTGTGTAAAAAATTCAGGTCATTTTAACTTCTAGAACTTCAGATATGGGC
>NW_011502721.1:0-17041 GCF_000495115.2 Populus euphratica | reverse complement strand
AGAACTCGAGATGTGGGCTGAACAATGTCTGGGCTACAGGACACATTTAGACTTCTTTGTTATTGCTAAGATTTAGACTTTCAAATAGCAGAATTGAGTCTTGTCTTCCCATGAAAGTTTTAGGCCTATGTCTTAGCGTTCCATCCATATAAAACAAACCTAAATCTAAGATCTACAACTTTAGATGTGACTCAAGCACCGAACAATGTTTTAGTTTAGATTGCACTAACAACTCTTTTCTAAGTTTGACCCTCTCTTTATCCTTTCAATTTCAATACTTCAACTCATCAATCAATCATTTTATTTATTTGATAGGCATGTATTTAAGATGAACATTTATCATAAATTAAAGGTATCTTATGGTATTAGACTTGTTATTATAAAACATGTTTTAGTTAAAGAGTTATTCGTACTTCAAGTGCAAAATGATGATATAAAACCTTGATAAAAATGCACTTTTAAGTACTAATCAGTTACATTCTCGTTGGATTGGACCTTTTATTATTTCTAATGTTTTGCCTTATGTTGCAATTGAGATCATAAGTACAGAAATAAAAAAAGTGCTCAAAGTCAATTGACATCAATTGAAAACATTCTATAAAGGTTACATGAAAGAATTCACCACATTCATGGAGTTAGTTGAACTAATCTATGAGGTATGAGCATGTGACATGTCATGCCAATGACTTAAAACAAAGGGCTTTTATTGAAAGGCATCCCAATAATTTTTTTTCCAGATTTGCTTTCTTTTTCCTTTATCTTTTATTCTTCATGTTTTACTTTATGTTTTTCATTCTCTTATATTTCTTTTCTTTTATTTCAACATTGAGGACAATGTTATGCTTAAAGTGTGGGGGTATTTGGAGAATTTTGGTTTTCTTTGTTATTTCTGGGCCAAAAAAAATAGTTATGTTTTCCGACTTTAAGTATGAATGAGTGTATGAGAATATATGTGTATACAAGTTTTAAAGTTTAATTAGTTTAGGGATTAACTTTAAAAATATACATGTTGACTTAATAGTGTTGTACCAATGTAAGTTTTTGAGCCTTCAACTTCATATTCTTTGGTTGTGCATTCTTTCAATGATATATGCTTGACCGCTTTTTATGATCGGCTTGTTTTAACTCGCAAGTGCACGAGTGTGCGATGTAGCAATTAACTCGGTAAGATCGAGGTCATATCCACAGAGAGCTAGATCTGGAAATTAAGCTAAGTAACAAAAAAAAAAAACTCAAGAGAAATTAAATTAACAATAACTTGGTTGAAAATAATTGATGGATTTGTTTTCAAAGATAAAAAAAAAAATGTAAATAGATTTTAAATGACAAGAAAAAGTAAGTCTTGGTCCAAATCAATTTTAATGGTGATGTATTGGTGATTTCTTCAACATATATAAGATAACTCAACCTAATATCAACGATGATGATATTAGATCAGAAGATATTACAATGAAATTTAAAAGGATGAAAATTGATTATTGCTTAAGAATGAACAAGTACTTTCATATTAAGTAAGACATTGAATCAAGCAATCTCTATACCAAAACTAAAGTTTGTGCATAAAAATTCAAGATTATAACATTACCTAAATGATTTCTAAAATTTCTTTACAATAATAAATCATTCATGAAGAAAATAAGAAGATAAACATTAAGATTCATTCATATCCTAAAGAACTCACCTCAATCACCATTATCCTTGATTTGGATCCAAGAAAGAGTTTAGCCAACCATGATTATATATAAGAACACTTCAATAAACATGAAAGAACTTGAATCCAACTGAAAAAATAAGTTTTACAAACTAAAGAACCGAAATCTATAAAGAAGAACACAATACAATTTCAGAAAAAATTCGGACACAAATCTGACTCTAACTTTGGACAGCAATTCGACCCTCTTAGAAGCTTTTTTTGGAGAAGTCTATTAGAGACATATTTATAGGCAATTCTGTCACCTTTCCAGATCATTAAAGAACAGCTCATTTGGACACCTGAGTCAAAAGTTATGGGCAAAACACCGAAAGGTGTTCTGAAAAATCAAATCAAGACAGCTTTACAACTACTTTGGTGCACGTTTTTCTTCCTCATTTATGAGGTGTCTCCTTCTTCTTTTTGACCCAAAATAATGTTAAAATATCCCCTCCAGCTTTCCATCCATGTGCTTGCCTTCTTGGATCAATGGATTGCCCAAAATAAATCAATTGTTATTTGTTGTGTGGACATGTAAGATCATGGATTGTGTTTGGGTTGATTTGAAGGTTGATTTGGGGTTGATTTAGGGCTGATTTGGGGCTGATTTTTGGGCTGAATTTGAGCATCAAATAAGTATACAAATGTACTTATTATTTGGGCTAAGATTGACATTGAAACCTTGAGTGTTTAATGGTTGAAGTTTGCACACAACATAAGGCAAGTTTGGGCTTGAAATAAATCATATGATATTCTTTTCTAGAATTGGAATAGAATTGATTTTTGGGACAAATTTGGAGCACTTATTTGAACCAAGATTTGCTTCAATCTTCAACTAAATGTCTCTTCAATTCTTTGTTCTGAATTCCGACGTTGAATTTTGTGAATTAATTCATTTAAGCTCCAAAAACCTATCGAAACATTAAAACAAACTTCATTACTAAAAAACACATCAATTATTATAAAAACAACCAAATAAAAACAATAAATACATATGTAAAATAAGAGACTTAATGACACTTTTGATGCACAATCACACCCCCCAACTTAGATTTTGCTAGTCCTCAAGCAAAACAAAACATAAAACCTTTGAAATAAAAAGAATAATAACAATCATAATTAGGCTCGATTCATCACACTTGAAGGACCTATCATGCAAACATTGGTATCTTTAACTTAGTGTACACAATAGCAAATAAAGAAAAATAAGCATACTCACATTCTCTAAATCAAACATCCATACAAAATTTCCAAATTCAGTCATATTTATCGTGCAACCAACATAATTGATTCATACGAAAACTCAACTTGTAATCTTCCCTTCTCACCAACACAAACAAGGTAGCAAACTAGAGAAATATCTATATATTTTTTTTCTTTCTTTTTTTCTTTCTTTGTTTTTTTTTTTTTTGAAGATATGATTTATTTTTTGTCTTTAAGTAGTCACTTCCCTTTTGACGCGAATACAAACATTTGTGATGAATGCACCCGGTTACTCACAAAGTCACAAACTTAAAGTGCTTTGCATACTCATATTTCAAGCTGCCGTTTGACGTAAAGATAAACATTTGTGATGAATACCCCTAGTTACTGAGCAACTCAAAACATTGGAGTAGATAGAACTTTGTACACATTTATTTATTTATTTATTTATGTAATGATTATTACTCTATTTACTTAAACCTTGTTTAGGACTAGATCAAAAGGGATAATCACAAGTAAAGCATCATACTCATCTTTCATGCATATTCACACAACTCACACAACTTTTACAAGGAAAGATGTACTTCAGTAATCTTAAAAAAAAGTATGCTATATCTTGCTTTATAAGATATTATCTATCCCAAATTAAAGCATGCAATGTTCAACACAATAATGAACCCAAAAAGGTAATGATGATCCTAAACAAGTCTCATTCACATACCAATGCAAGTATTTTTTTTTTTTTAACAAGCATGGTTATCTCAAGCATTCAACATAATGAAATATCTAAAATTAAGTTTTACATTATCCTCAATGTAAAAGAGAAAGAGAAGAAAAGTATAAAGATTAGAAAATTGTTACTCCCCTTCTGTTTTCAAGGATGAATGTCTGATTGAATTGGGCATGAGCTGACTTCTTGCTTGATTTTTTTTTAACCTGCATATCACAACTAAAAGAAAACATTGATGTTTTTTTTTTTTGAAAATAAAGAACCTCACACCCCCCAACTTAAAATAATGCATTGTCCCGAATGCATGAACAAGAAAATATAAGAGATGGAAGAAAGAAGAAAAAAATGAAAATGAAAATAAAAATAAAAATAAAAACTCATTACTTTTGATACTACAATGGTATTGGATCTTCAAGATCCAATGTCTCAACTTCAGCCACAACATTTTCAAGATAAAGTTTCAATCGATGACCATTTACTTTGAAAATATTTCCATTCTTGGGATTTTCTACCTCAAATGCACCATGCTCAGAGATGGATTTAATCACAAATGGACCAATCCATTTTGTCCTCAACTTCCCAGGAAAGAGATGTAATCGTGAATTATACAAGAGAACCTTTTGACCAACATGAAAGGATTTTCTAAGAATATGTTTATCATGCAAAGTTTTCATCTTATGTTTTGAAATTTTTGCATTTTCAAATGCATCATTTCTTAGCTCCTCTAATTCATCCAATTGAAGCTTTCTATTTTTGCCAACCTCATTTTCATTGTCATTGAATTGCCGAATGGCCCAATATGCACGGTGCTCAATCTCAACAGGGAGATGACAAGGCTTTCCATAAACTAGCCTATAAGGAGACATTCCTAAAGAGGTCTTATAAGCAGTGCGATATGCCCACAAAGCATCAACTAGTCGTAGGGACCAATCTTTACGGTTTGGATTGACTGTTTTCTCTAAAATGTTCTTGATCTCCCTATTTGCCAACTCAGCTTGGCCACTAGTCTGTGGGTGATAGGGGGTACTGACCTTGTGAATTACACCATATTTTCTCATCAAAATCCCAACGGGCTTGTTACAAAAATGTTTTCCCCCATCACTAATCATAGCCCGGGGCATGCCAAAACGAGAGAAAATATTTTCTTTCAAGAATTTGACCACAACTCGATGGTCATTGGTTCGAGATGCAATGGCCTCCACCCATTTAGACACATAATCAACAGCTACAAGGATGAATTGGTAACCAAATGAACTTGGAAAAGGTCCCATGAAATCAATCCCCCAACAATCAAATATTTCCAAAACAAGGATGGGGTTAAGGGGCATCATGTTACGCCTAGTGAGGCTACCTAGTCGTTGGCATCGGTCACATGCAACACAGAAGGCATGAACATCTTTAAACATGGTAGGCCAATAAAAACCACACTGCAAGATTTTGGCAATGGTTTTCTTGGAAGAGAAATGCCCACCACAGGCTAATGCATGACAAAAATTAATGACCCTTGGAATTTCATGATCAGGGATGCACCGCCTAATAATTTGGTCAGGACAATATTTAAATAGGTAGGGGTCATCCCAAAAAAAGGTGCGCACATTGCGCAAGAATTTTTGTTTGTCAAGTTTAGACCAATGAGAAGGAATCTGACTTGTGGCTAGGTAATTTGCTATGTCAGCATACCATGGAGAACCAATGTAAGAGACAGTACCTGCACAAAATAAATTTTCATCAGCAAAGAGTTCATTTATTGGAGATTCATCAATTATGGTCTTATAGCTTGAAAGACGAGACAAATGATCAGCTACTACATTCTCTACTCCCTTTTTATCTCGAATTTCAATGTTAAACTCTTGGAGTAGGAGGATCCATCGAATCAAACGTGGTTTGGCATCTTGTTTTGTGAGCAAATATTTCAATGCTGCATGATCAGTGAAAACAATAACAAGAGATCCAACCAAATAAGACCTAAACTTGTCTAATGCAAAGACCACAGCTAAGAGTTCTTTTTCAGTTGTAGTGTAATTCAATTGAGCATCATTCAAAGTCTTGCTAGCATAATATATGACATGAGGTTTCTTGTCTTTTCTTTGCCCTAAAACAGCCCCAACCGCAAAATCACTAGCATCACACATCAGTTCAAATGGTAAAGACCAATCAGGAGCTTGCATGATTGGTGCAGTTGTCAACAACCCTTTAAGCTTTTCAAAAGCTTCTTGACATTTTGATGTCCAATCAAATGGGACATCTTGTGACAACAAGTTACACAATGGTTTGGCAATGGTACTAAAAGAATGAATGAATCTTCGATAAAAACCAGCATGTCCTAAAAAAGATCTCACATCTTTCACAGTCTTAGGGGTAGTTAATTTTTGAATGACTTCCACTTTTGACTTATCTACCTCTATCCCTTTTGAAGAGACAATGTGACCTAAAACAATGCCATGTGTCACCATAAAATGACATTTATATAATAGGCATTGGATCTAGATAAGTCTCGAGTTCTCTTACCTCCTCATCAATATATTCCAAAGAACAAAATGTTTCATCATGAATTAAAGTTCTCTCCAATGGATCCTTGATCCACACTCTCTCAAAGTGTTCTTGACAAACTGTTTGGATGAAATCTACCTCTCTAATGTCCTCATGTTCCCCGATTTGTTTGGAGACATTGAATATGTTCATCTCCACAGTCATATTCCCAAAAGACAATTTCATCACCCCATTCCTACAGTTAATTAAGGCATTGGATGTAGCTAGGAAAGGTCTCCCTAAGATGACTGGGATGGGGGCATTAGAACCTTGAATTGGTGCGGTGTCTAACACTACAAAATCAACAGGAAAGTAGAATTTATCTACTTGGACCAACACATCCTCAACGATACCCCTAGGAATCTTGATTGACCTATCAGCTAATTGAAGGGTGATTCGAGTAGGCTTGATTTCTCCTAAACCTAATTGTTCGTAAACAGTGTAGGGTATTAAATTCACACACATCAATTATTATAAAAACAACCAAATAAAAACAATAAATACATATGTAAAATAAGATACTTAATGACACTTTTGATGCACAATCAATATATATCTTTAGAACTTGCTTCATATCTTGTTGAGATTACATTCACAATACAAGTGTATTTGAAGATGATAAAGGCACTATGAATTTTAACTACTTGAGCTAAAAAGCTAACCCAAAGCATATTATCCTTAGTGGGCGAGTGTATTTGAAGATGATAAAGGCACTATGCACAATCAATAAAAACAACCCAAAGCATATTATCCTTAGTGGGCCTATTTGAGCTTGTTTATCTTTTATTTGCTTTACCCATGTTATAAGTCTTATCTTTTTATATGTTTTCCTTTTCTCCTAGACAAGGACTAGTAGAGCATATACTTGTTGATATCTCGTAAGATTATGGTTGAAAAGTATGTGAAAAAAGTGTTACTTGATGAAAAAGAAAGGGCAAAGTTGCCAAAGGTTGACTGAAGAAAGAAAAGAAAAGAAGTTGTTCTATTGTGTTCTAAAAGTTTTATGTTGATGGAGCTTGAAATCAAAAGAAGTATTGGTGCTTAAAGATGGAGAAAAAAGAAAAAAAAGTTGTTCCATAATGTTCTAAAAGTTTTATATTGATGGAGCTTGAAATCAAAAGAAGTGCTTAAAGATGGTGAATTTGTATGTTTTGACGAGATATCTTCTTTCAAAATTTAATTTTAATTAAATGCTCTATTTCATGTGGTTTTAACCTTTTCTTTTCCTTTTTTTTTACCTCACCTTAACCTTAGCCCTATTATAAGTAAAACCTTTTAATTCATGAATTGATTGTAACATTTTAATAATGGATATAAGATTGAAGAGCAAGCTTATTGTAGAATATATTCTTTAATTGATTTAGAGAGATTTAAACACATAAGACCTAAACACACAAGTGTTAGAGTATATATCAATGAGAGGACTTATCACTTTGGCATGACATAGGTTTCATTTAAATCCCAACAATTAATTGAGTTTTGAAGTTCACATGTAAATAAATTCATGAAATTTTATGTTTTTATCCTTTTTAATTGTATTCTTGTTTATAGTACATGTACTCTTGGACATTGATGAGAGATAAAAAAATTAGTCATAGTTATTTTATTTTATTTATTTATTTATTTATGTTTCAGACTTCCTTAAGTGTGATTTTATCTCTCATTTCTCAAGGATAAGCAAGAGCTAAATGTGTGGGTATTTGATGTAACTATATTATTTGATAGTTTTACCCATATTGACCTAATATTTTATCCTTGTCTTATATATTAAGTTCCTTTATAATCTTTTTTTTTTATGTTTTGAAAACACTTTTGGATGTAAGATTTGAAAAAAAGTAAATTAGAGATTAAATTCAGACTATATTCCAACTCGTGTCGAATATTAGCATATTTAACTCAGATTGATATTTTATGCAAAACTTAAGTTGTAGAGGTCAAAATGAAGTGATTCAAGTGGGATTAGAAAAATAATATCCACACTTTTCTATACATATATGGTAAGAAAAATAAAAAAGAAAAGGGATGGAAATTACAGCCATCAAAGACAAGTATTACATTTTGTCAATTTTGATCTTTAGCCATTCAAACTTGAATATCTTAAGTTAGACAAGTCTATTTGATTCAAACTCTTTTTTTTTTTTTTGGATTTATGACTCAAAGAACTATCAAACTACCAAATTTCAACAGAAAAGGAGCTCATATGAGAGAGATATGAGTTTTCTAAGACAACCCATAAATTCTGCTAGCAGACAACTTTTATGAAAAAACAAGTCTAACTTATTTCCAAAGCATCTAAACTGACATGAAAATTATTTCTTTCTATGAAAAAGGTCTTTATTTAGGGAAGTTAACTTCTCTAAATCCAAAGTCAAAGCTCAAAGATTTTATGCAAGATAAATTTTTTTTTAGAAAAATAGTTATTATACTACTTAAATGTAGATTATCTACTTTAGAAAGGAATATTTTTATTTTTAAAAAAATACACAGGGATTGGAGGATTAAGGTTTCTATCCAATAAAAAACAAAGAGAGAAAGAAAGAGCAAGAGGTGGCCATAAAGAATAACAAAACGCTTACCCCTTTCTCCTATACCCGAAATTATGTTCTTATCTTTTCTCTTTATTAGTTTCTTGATAGACATGCAAGGCTAAGTTATTTTTCTCGGTTGAAAAGATATAGAAACCTTTATATTTCAAAATCTATAAGATCTATTCTATCTTTTCTTTTCAATTTATATGATGATTATGGATGTTTTCCCATGCTTATTTCCTAAGACTATTTAGTTTGATTGTTAGAGCGAACTCTAAATTATTATTCTAAAACAATCTACTGTTAAGTTTTCTATCAAAATTAAAGTTGTGATATTTAAACTTGTGAAGTGATTAAGTTTAATAATTATAGTGGATTTATGTTGTTAATCTCATGGAAAACTTTTAGTTAAATCAAACATAGACCGCAAACAATTATGTTTTTTTTTTTAAATTTATCAACCTATCTAGTTCTTAAGGTTGCCCTTGAATTAAATTACTAGTGCAAACACTGTGGTTGTTTAAAGGTTAGGGTTAGTTACACTGTGAATTAATTAACTAACTATTGTTAAACAAAGATAAATATTCTGAATATAAATTGACATATCGTTTCAATGGTCAATTTTGATTTCCATAGGTGGTTCTTGAGACCAATGTTTTTCTCTTAATAACTTTTAATTTTTTTAATTTAGTTTGATTACTTTATTTCATTTATCCTAGGATAACTTAGACAATCTCAACCCCCTTGAACTTTGAATCATTTAGTATAAAGACTTGAAAATATATCTTCCTCGTGAAATTGACCCCTTGTTTGTTTTATATTATCTTATTTGTTTAAGTTAGGGTAATTAATTTGTGTGACCGCAATATCACAATTTGGAGTCGTTGCTAGGGGTCGTGATTCTAGTTGATTTTGTGTTGTGATTGTTATTTATTTTCTTTAAAAGAAAATAGTAAAAAAATAGAAATAGAAAGAAAAAAATATATAAAATAGGGTTGCGTTACAATTCAAAATGGAATTTTTTGTGGAATTAGGCTTCAACATTTAGTTTCTTAAAACAAATGACGTTCCAAGTAAGACTAGTGGCTAAGCCATAAGCCCTAGCCTCTCAAGGCCAAATTACACTATTTTATAGGTCTTTTAAGTATTTTTGTGTTTTAGTGTTGGATTTTTATTTACTTTCACTACTTTAAATCACTCTTGTGTTTGATTTATTTTTAGTTTGTTTGAGTTTTCTTGACTATTTATGTCTGCAACTCGACCTGCTAACTAAGAACAAGTGCAAGTAAATCTCAAAATAAAAAACACTTTGTGCAGATTAAAAAAGAAAGTTCGCATTAACACTATGGTTGTTGCACAACAAGAAAAACTTAATGAGCTTATTGCTTTGAATATTGAGAATCAACTATTATGCATAAACATTAACAACAATGTCAACTTTGAGCTCAAGTATGAGTTTATACACCTATTGCCAATATTCAATGGACTTTCTAAAGAAGACCCTTATACTCATCCTAAGGAGCTCCACATGGTTTGCGTTGGCATAAACCATATGGAGTCGATGAAGAACAATTTAAGTTGAAAGCTTGCCCTTTCTTTTTAAAAAGGGTAGTAAAAACATGTCTTTTCTCCATTCTTCCTAATTTCATTGGAACTTGGAATGACATGAAAAAGATTTTTCTGAAGAAGTATTTTCTAGCATCTTGAGTTGCCAATATAAGGAAAGAAATATGTGGGATTCAACAATCTTATAGGGAAATGCTCTCTGAGTACTAAGAAAGATTTGAGTAGTTGTACATTCAATGTCCTCATCATCAAATACCGGATCATGTACTTATTCAATATTTTTATAAAGGATTGACACCTACTGACTGCGGTTTCATTGATGTAACAAGTGGAGGGACATTGGTATATAAAACACCAGAGGCTACATGTCAATTACTCTTAAATATGGCAGCCAACTCGAAATAATTTGGCATGTGTGGAGACTTCCTAAGCAAACGAGTAAATGAAGTATTGCTAACCTTGAAAATAAAATTAATGATCTTACTTTTCTTATACATTATTTGGCTTCTAGAAATGTACAATAAGTGAAAGTTTGTAGCATATGCTCATTACAAGGCCATGCATTTCATATATACACAACAATGCAAAAAGATTACATTGAACAAGCTAATGTAGTTAATGGACCATTCAATGGCCTGCCCTAGCATAAACATGATCCCTTTTCTAACATATACAATCATGAATGAAGAGATCACTCAAACTTACACCATAAAAACTTACCTCAACAAGGCAATCAAGTTTGACAATTCCACCTCCATAGATTTCAGCCTTAGCAGAATTTTCAAGTGAGACAGCCCCCTACATTTACAAATTCCAGTATTATAGGGTCATCAAGTGATGATCTTTATGAGATGATGAAAACCTTATCAAAATTTTCAAGTGAGATAGCCTCCTACATTTACAAATTCCAGTATTGTAGGGTCATCAAGTGATGATCTTTATGAGATCATGAAAACCTTATCTTCTAATAATATAACTTTACAACAAAATGTCATGTTTTTTCAATAGAAAACAAGGTCAAGTATTCACAACTTAGAGAAACAAATAAGGTAAGTAGCTTCAAGTGCAGGGAAATTGGAAGCATAAATTAATAAAAAATTACTCTTTCAAACATTGAATCTAAAAGAGAATGTGTGTGATCACAATGTGAAGTGGGAAAGAACTTGAAGAGAAAAGGTCGAAACAAATGGAGATGGAGGAAAAGGAGGAGATAGAAACTCAATTGAGCATAAAGAACAAACACATTTCTCCTCCACAAATTGAAACAAAAACCAACACTCTAAAGGTAAGTCCTAACTCATTGAATTCTGATTTCAAAAAAATCCCTCCCTTTTCTTTAAGTTCTCTATGTATAAGAAAGAGAAAAAAGAAAAAGAGATTTTAGAGGTTTTCAAGAAAGTGGAACTCAACATTCATTTGATTAAAGCTATCAAGCAAATTCCTAAATATGCTAAATTTTTGAAAAAGCTATGTATTATCAAAAAAGCTTACAAAATAAAAGGCTATGAAACGATAAGTATGGGTGAAGTTGTATCTGTTGTTGTTAAAACAAATACCTTTCAAGCAAAAGGACATAGGTGCGTTTACTATCTAATGTCTTATTGATAATGCTAACTTTAAAAGTGTTTTATGTGATTTGGGTGTATCCATTAGAGTTATGCCTAAACATGTTATGATTCTCTTAGTTTTGAACCATTCATTAAAACTAGTATTGTAATACAACTTGCGAATTATAGTTTTTTTTATCAAATATAAAAAATTATATAAATCAAAAGTGAAACACAACTGAAGACTAACAAGTCAAATGTATAGGCATATACAAACAAGTAGAAGGGAATAGACTTGTACACTAAGGGAACATACTCCCTAAAATAAACAAACTAAAATAGCTAGCCAAAAAGTCCAGCAAGCCAACACCATATCACAAAGGATAAGAACAACAACAAAAACAAATACCTAAAAAAAACATCAAAAGGCTGCAAGCCAACCCAAGAAAGTGGCCAAACAACAATAAAGGTGACACAACTAAAAGATTGATGTCTTCTCCCAAATATAAAAGTGTCGAAGTAATAAATAACCTAGTAAGACTGGGGTCGAACCACAAGAAGGTTAACTATATAACAATAATAATAATAATAATAAAAACAACAACATCATCATCAGCAACAACAATAACAACAATAATAATAACAATAAGTTAAAGAGGACTTCGAGATGTAAAATTAATGTAAAGACTAAACAATGATAAAAATAAATGTCAAGGTTAGAGGATCCAATAATGGTATTTCAAACAAGTATAATATAAACTCTTTTTATTACTCAACTGGAAACCACATACAAAGGAGTTTCTAATTGGATTATAAATTGTTAACATGATTACATTAATTATCTTATTCAAATAATGCTAATAGTTACAAATCTTGTCAAGTATTCATAATTATATCTTATGTTAAGAGCAAATCAAATTCCTTTCATAGCATAAGTGTCAGGTATATCATATGATTGGGTTATGAAAATGCCAAGTATTTATTGTACCAAGTGTTATACAACTCAAATCTAGATTAACCATTTAACAAGCAAAGTATTAAAAATGAACAAGATAACAAATACAAAACATGTTAGTATCAAACATTAAGGTTCATGTTGAGTTTACAATTGATTAGTATTTAAAAGTACATTTTTATCTAGGTTTTATATCAGTATTTTGCACTTTAAGTACCAACAACTCCTTAACTAAAGTATGGTTTATATTAACAAGTCTGATACTATAAGATACCTTTAATTTATAGTAAATGTTTATCCTAAATACAGGCCTATCATATAAATAAAAGGATTGATTGATGAGTTGAAGTACTGAAATTGAAAAGACAAAGAGAGGGTGAAGCTTAGAAAATAGATGCTAGTTTAGTCCAAACTAGAACACTGTTCAATAATTGGATTATAACTGGAGCTGTAGAACTTAGATTTATGTTTGCTTTATATGGATGAAAAATTAAGACATAGGCCTAAAATTTTTATAGGAAGGTAAGACTCAATTCTACTGTTTAAAAGTCCAAATCTTAGCAATAACACAGAAGTTTAAATTTTTCCTACAACCCAGATACTATTCAGTGTTCAGCCCATATCTCGAGTTCTAGAAGTCTAAATGACCTTAATCTTTTTTCTGGAAAGATGAAACAATTTCCTAGAACTTTCATGATTCTAGCTTGTCCAAAATCTAATGTTAGCAATGACGTTTTTGGCAAATAAAAAGATAAGAATTGTTACTAGGTCAAGATGTAGCCACCCACTCAATAATTAGTCATCAAATCAATAGTTTTCAATTTTGACCTATAAAAGGAGGCATTTGCCATGTATTTAGACATTTTGGTTTTTAGATCAAAATCATGTTCTTGCTCTTTCTCTCTATATTTTTATGATGTTTAAGTTTTACTTTCATTAATCTCTTGTTTATGCTTCTCATTTCTTTTCCTTATTTAACTTTTTTGATCCTTACATTGATCTTCCATCTCAATGTTTTCATCAACTTCTTCTTCTTTTTTCTTTATTATTATGACTACTACTACTATTGTTATTGTTGTTGTTTATAATTTATACAATTAACATTTCTATAGTTACACCTTGATCATACCGGGTTATTTATTACTGTGACACTCCTATACTTGAGAGAAGACATCAATCTTTTATCCATGTCAAGTTTTTGGTGTCGCTGTCGGGGAAGTAAATTCTTGCATAAATTATAATTTTTATTTTATTCTCTTCTCTTTTCACTTTTCTTATATTTAACTTTGTTTCTTTTCTTTTGTTTTCCTTTTATTCTCTTTCTACACGTGCATGAGAGTTTGGTCACGTACATTAAGTGGTAAACTTTGTAAGGTATCCTCATCATTTTCAGAAAATATGGCCAAAGAAGATAACCAGTCGCTTTATAATGAGAATAACCCGTGCTAGAACACTTAGATACCACATGAATCTAACAAGAACAAGTGCACCCTCATGCTTAGTTTTTCCTCCTAATACATCTTATTCAACTTTTACCTTCTTTTCATAGCTTAGATTTAAACAATCCATGCTTGCATTTAAGGAAATTTAAGGAGGTCTGTAACACCAATAATGACTCAAATTGTAGCATAAAGACAATTTTCCTTTTTCATTAAAAGATAAAGCTAAAACATGGCTACAAAATTTAAGACCAGGATCCATTCGTGCTTGGGATGAAATGCAACAACAATTTTTAAAGAAGTTTTTTCCATCTCATAGAACAAACTCTTTCAAAAGACAAATCACTACTTTCACTCAAAAACCAGGAGAAACATTTTATCAATGTTGGGATAGGTATCGAGACTTGCTTAGTACTTGCCCTCATCATGGTTTTGAAACATGGAGATTGGTTTCACATTTCTATGAAGGGTTAACACCTAAAGATAGGCAAATGATGGAATTGATATATAATAAAACTTTTGAAGTTAAAGACCCTAATAAAGCAATGGAATACTTAGATTTGCTAGCTGAAAATGCTCAAAATTGGGATGTTACAGGCACTTGTGAGGCACCAAGTACAACTTAACCTCGTACATCTAGTGGAGGTATATACAACTTAAGGGAAAATAATGACCTCCAAGCCAAGTTTGTATCTGAGCCAAGTTTGCATCTTTAGCTAGAAAAGTCGAGGCACTAGAATTGAAAAAGAGTGGTCAATTAAAATCTGTTGAAAACATTGTGTGTCAAATCTGTGAAACAAATGAACACTCAACCAACGATTGTCCAACCTTGCCTTCTTTTAAGGAATGTCTCCATGAACAAGCCCATGCTTTAAATAGTTTCCAAAAGGCCTAATTGAACCCATACTCACAAACATACAACCCTGGTTGGAGAAATCACCCAAATTTCAATTGGAAGAGTGAGAACAATAATGCACAAACTTCACAACCATCATTTCAAGCACACCATAATTTCCAAAATTCTCATGGATATGCACCTCCTTATGCTCCACCTCCTAGAAGAAATCATGAGGAAACATTGCATGCATTCATAGAAAAGCAAGAGGCAATCAACATTCAAAATGCTCAAACCATGGCAGATCTAAAAGATACTCTTGCAAAATTCACATATGCTCTTAGTTTTTAAGATAAAGGTAACTTTCCATCTCAACCATAATAAAATCCTAAGGGGCAATACAATGTAAATATAAGTAGTTCTAGAAGCCAACACTTAGATCAAGTCAATTCAATCATCACTCTTTGTAGTGATAAGGTTATTGAAAAACTCATTCTTAAACCTTGTGAGAAAAATGATGAGTTAATCTCTAAGGCTAAGGAAGAGGTTGAATATGAACATTGCAAAAAAAAAAAAAGAACTGATTCCCTACCAGCACTTTTATTTTCTCATGTCATGACCAAACAAAGAAAAGTCAATCACAACTCTAAAATCTTTGAAACTTTCAAACAGGTAAGGATCAATAAACCTTTGCTGGATGCTATTAAAAAGGTTTCTTCTTATGCTAAAATTTTGAAAGATCTATGCACTGTAAAGAGAAAATTGAATGTGAAAAGGAAAGTCTTTTTAGCCGAACAAATAACTGTCATTCTTCAGAATAATAATGCTTTGAAATATAAAGACCTTGGTTGTCCTATAATTTCTTGCTTTATTAAAAAACATAAAATTGAAAGAGCTTTACTTGATTTTAGAGCTAGTGTGAATTTACTTCCATATTCAGTTTCTCAAAGTCTCAATCTAGGTGAGTTAAAACCAACTTCTCTAACTCTCTTACTTATTGATAGATCTATAAAAGTGTATAAAGGAATAGTTAAAGATGTGTTAGTACAAGTCGATAAATTCATTTATCTTGTGGATTTTATTAGACACACAACCTATTGAAGCATGTAATTCATTTTTTGTTATTTGAAGACATCTATTTCTTGTAACTTCTACTGTATTAATTTATTGTAGAAATAGACTGATGAAGCTATCATTTGGAAACATGACATTGGAGATGAATATTTTCAACATTTGCAAGTAACTTGGAGATGATAATGATTTACAAGAAGTACATCATATTTAAGAATTAGTTTATGATCAACTTGAATCTACTTTAAGTAAAATTGAGTTGGATGAATCTGAAGATTTGCAAATAATTTATTCTCGGAAAGAAATCACTGATGAGAAAGGCACCGAAAATGTTGATGCAGATCTTTTGTCAAAAGTGATAATAGATTTGCCATCCGATATCACACCAATCGATGATTACTTTCCTAACAAATCCTTACTTTCTCTTAGATAAATGCCTTGGTTTGCTAATTTTATCAATTTTCTTTCTTTAGAAGATTTGTCAGCTCACTAGAGTATATCCTAGTGGAGATATGCGTTGTGCATTTCATGACTTATGAACCCATTTTCATAAAGAACATGCTCGACTTAATCTTGGGAATCTGACAAAAAAAGATCTTGTTTGTTAGTTTTTAAGAAAACTATATGGGAAGCTTATCCTCGACCCATAGAGGGTATTTAAGCTGTTCTTGGATGTAAAACTAAGGGAAAGTGTGAGTCATAATCACAACTACCTGTACATACACATGTTTTTTCAAAAAAAAAGTATAATATAAATAAATAAATAAAAAGAGAGAGTGAGTGATTGCACTTGGCCTATATATAGATGGTATGATTGCATTTTCAAGTTCTCATCAATAAAATCTTCTCTTCATTCCTTTCATTTCTACTCAACCTATACATTCAACATATATAAAAGTGTGTAAAAATGGCAGGTTTCTCAAGTCATCACATAAGAAACATTTTTAT
>NW_011502765.1:0-16631 GCF_000495115.2 Populus euphratica | reverse complement strand
GGTACATTTGTATCCTTATTTGATGCTTAAATTCAGCCCCAAATCAACCCCAAATCAACCTTCAAATCAACTCAAGCACAATCTATAATCTTACATGTCCACACAATAAATAACAATTGATTTATTTTGGGTAATCCATTGATCCAAGAAGGCAAGCACATGGATGGAAAGCTAGAGAGGACATTGTTACATTACTTTGGGTTAAAAAAAAGAAAGAGACAGCTCATAAATGAGGAAGAAAAACGTGCACCAAAGTGGTTGCAAAGCTGGCCTGATTTGATTTTTCAGAACACCTTTTGGTGTTTTGCCCATAACTTTTGACTCAGGTGTCCAAATTAGCTGTTCTTTAATTATTTGGAAAGGTGACAAAATTTCTTATAAATATGTCTCTAATAGACATCTCAAAAAAAGGCTACTATAAGGGTCTTTATTGTTGTCCAAAGTTAGCATCAGATTTGTATCCGAATTTTTACTAAAATTGTGTTGTGTTCTTCTTTATAGATTTCGGTTCTTTAGCTTGTAAAATGACACGACTAAAAGGTTGATGTCTTCTCCCAAGTGCAGGAGTGTCGAAGTAATAAATAACCCGGCAAGACCGGGGTCGAACCACAGGGAGGTTATTTGTATAAATTATAAATAACAATAATACAACAACAATAACAATAACAATAACAACAACAAGAATAATAATAACAATAATAACAATAATAACAATAATAATAGTAGTAGTAGTAGTAGTAGTAGTAGTAGTAGTAGTAGTAGTAGTAGTAGTAGTAGTAGTAGTAGTAGTAGTAGTAGTAGTAGTAGTAGTAGTAGTAGTAGTAGTAGTAGTAGTAGTAGTAGTAGTAGTAGTAGTAGTAGTAGTAGTAGTAGTAATAATAATAATAGTAGTAATAATAATAATAATGATGATGAGAACTTGAAGATGAAAAATTAATGTAAGGATTAACAATAATAATAACAAATGTCAAGGTTAGAGGTTCCACTAATGGTATATCAAACAAGTATAGTATAAACTCTTATTATTGAATTGGAAACCACACACAAAGGAGGTTCCAATCAGATTATATATTGTTAACATGATTACATTAGTCAGCTTATTCGATTAATACTAATACTTGTAAATCTCGTCAAGCATTCATGATTATAACTTATGTTAACAACAAATCAAGTTCCTTTCATAGCTCAGGTGTCGGTTATACCATACATTATGGGCTATGAAAGTGCTAAGCATTTGTTGTACCAAGTGTTATACAACATAAATCAAGATTAGTCATTTAACAAGCAAAGTATTAAAGAGTCAACAAGATAACAAATATAAAACATGTTAGTATCAAACATTAAAGTCCATATTAAGTTTACATTATACTTATTCTCACACCATTAGTGTAACCTTTTCACCTTGACATAACTAACTTAGCTAGACATAATGAAAGAAAGCAAAATAGATAAACAAAATAAGAATATAAAAGTTAACTAAGTAAAGGAAAGGAAATGAAAAGCATAAACTTGATATTAATGAAAGTAAAGCATAAACATTACAAAAAATACAAAGAGAGAAAGGAAGAGCATGATCTTGATCTGGAAACCAAGATGCCTAAATGCATGGCAAATGCCTCCTTTTATAAGCCAAAATTAGGAACTATTGATTTGATGACTAATTGATAAGTGGGTGGCCAACTTTTGACTTGGTGACAATCCTTATCTTCTCTTGTCTGCCCAAAACGTCATTGATAACGTCAAAACTGGAGCCAGGTGCAAACATGAAAGTTATAGGCAATTGTCTCAACTTTCTTGTGTAAAACATTCAGCTCATTTGGACTTCTAGAACTCCAGATATGGCCAAAATACCGAACAGTGCTCGTGCTGAAAGACAGATTCGGGCTTCTTTGTTGTTGCTACAATTTGGACTTGATAATGGCCTTTTTAGATCTTGGGCTCCATATGAAAGTTGTAGGCCTATGTCTTACCTTTCCATCCATATAAATTGGACCTAAATCTGAGATATATAGCTCTAGATATGACCCAATTACCGAACAGTGTTCCGGTTTGGATTGCACCGACATCTCTTTTCTAAGTTTGGCCATCTCTTTATCCTTGCAATTTAAGTTCTTCAAGTCATCAATCAATCCTTTCATTTATGTGATAGGCCTGCATTAAAAATAGACATTTACCACAAATTATAGGTATCTTATATTATTAGATACATTATTATAAAACATATTTTAGTTAAGGAGTTATTGATATTTCAAGTGCAAAATGATGATATAAAACCATGATAAAAATACATTTTTAAGTACTAATCACCTCACTAGGCGTAACATGATGCCCCTTAACCCCATCCTTGTTTTGGAAATATTTGTTTGTTGGGGGATTGATTTCATGGGACCTTTTAAGTACTAATCACACCCCCCAACCAGCTTATTACTAGTCCCTAGTAATCAAAGCGTTAAAATAGAAAACAAATTTGCAAATTTCACAAAGCAAGGTATTCATCATTTAACTTCCATTAATCTATCCAGATAAACAAACTCTCATTAAATTTATATATCTGCTCAATACCTCTTAACAAGATATTAATAAACCTTTCTTTTGTGCTCAATGTATCAACACATAATTATGGGGCTTTTCTTGGAAGAAAACAAAATTTTTGTTCTAATGTTTAAGGTTAACTTCCTTGGGATGGGATTATTATTTTTGTCGTCTTTTTTTTTTTAAATGTATATACATATAATTTAAAAACATCATGCATCTTTAACCCATGTAACGAGCTTTCAGCTAATGACTCCTAGACCAGTTGGTCTTAGGGCATTAGGTGTTAAGACACCCCTACGAGCTTAGTAACTCGGGTCGTAGATACTGATATGTAGATAATACAATGTTTGATTCCCTTAAGCTTTTCTCCTCAACCCATGTAACAAGCGTTGGGCCAATAGCTCCCAAGTCAGTTGACTTTAGGGTATTAGGTGTTAAAACACCCCTTCGGGCTTAATTGCTTAGGTTAGGGAGGCTACGAAACCAAACTTATCTACATTTTTATTATCATCATTTTTTTTTTCTTTTTTTTTTCTTTTTTTTTTCATGTTTTTTTTTTTAATTATATACAATCCCTTTCCCTTAGTTGTTACCTTTAACAAAAGAACATAAATAATGTAATAATCCAATATGCAACCCACAATCATATGTTAAAGTGTGTGTGTGTAAATTAAGGTTTAATAATACATGTTAAATAAGTATATGAGCAGAATTAAGTGGTAACAATACGAGAGTTTGTAAACCTGAATATTTCAGGAAGTATTATAATAGACCTTGTTAAGAATGGTTACTAAGATGCGTCTCAAGAATCACTTTAACAAAAGAACTCCTTTACTCTGCCATCCTAGTAACAACAATTATGCACATGCTTTATGAAATGAAAAACAATTTTTTTTTTTTATCAACTACTACCCTCTCCCCCCAACCAAAACGAGACATTGTCCTCAATGTTCTAAGGTAGAAAGATAGAGTATAGAAGATATCACCTGAAATAATGAACACTGACAAAACCTGAAACACACTGAAACAAAAATAAGAAATAACAAAACACAATAATAAAACCAAAAGACACAAAAATTCACAAATGAAGGCTCAAATCCAATCTAAGCTTTTTACGGCTTCCCGTAGATGACCAATTTATGCGACTCATGGAAGGATCAATCACAGGAGTGAAAGATTGTAGTTGGTCAATCAATTGTTCAACAGTAGTAGCAGAGATTATGATTTGGCGTGCAGAAGATGTTAGAAATTCTTGTTCCACAGCATGATCAAGAAAAGACAACAAATTATCATAATAACCATTAACATTTAACAAACCAATGGGTTTATGGTGAATGTGCAATTGAGCCCAAGAGGAAATATGAAAGATCTCTTCCAATGTGCCTAGACCACTTGGTAAAGCAATGAAAGCATCAGCATGGTTAAACATCGCATTCATTCGAGCCGACATTGTGGAGACCTGAAGTTCCTCTCCAATTGTTTTTCCAATGATGTCCCCTTGTGCCAAAGCTTCAGGGACGACTCCTAAAACTTGACTACCTCCTAAAAATGCAGCTATTGACACACCTCCCATTAACCCAAGACTGCCTCCCCCATACACTAAATGAATCTTTCTCTCAGCTAGCACCTGACCAAGATGATTTGCTGATTCTAAAAACTCCTTTTCTTTCCCAGGACTAGATCCACCGAAAATACAAATATTTCTTATTTGATGACTTGAGGAACTTGCCATTTCTACACACTTCTGTATTTTTTGAATGTATGGGTTGAGTAGAAATGAAAGGAAAGAAACGAGGGTTTTATAGATGAGAAATTAGAAAGGCAATCATAACACCTATATGTAGGCCAGCTGGAGTCTCACACACTCTCTCTCCCTTTTTATTTATTTATTTATTTACTTTTGAAAAAAACATATGTATGTACAGGTAGTTGTGATTGTGGCTCACATCTTCCCTTGGTTTTACGTCCAAGAACGGCTTAAACGCCCTCTATGGGTCGGGGATAGGCTTCCCATCCAATTTTCTTAAAAACTGGCAAACAGGGTCTTTTTTAGTCAGATTCCCAAGACTAAGTCGATCATGTTCTTTATGAAATAGTGGCCATAAATCATGAATTGCACGATGCACATCTCCACTAGGATGCGTCTCAAGAGTCAATAGAAGATTATCTAAAGACTCCTTACTCAGGCCATCCTTAATGAATTGTATTTTATCTTCACGGTTTATAGATACCATTCCTAAAGAACGACATTGTGTATTACAAGTCCATCTAGCACATCGATGACAGACATCCAGTCGTTTTGCACGACGCTTCTTTGCAAAAGTGCTTTTACCTGTTCCAGGCATGTGTGAAATGAAGTTAGAGGACTCACCTGATAATCGGACCTTTGCTTCAATCAACCACCGAATATCTTCAGGAATTCCATGATTCATTAACAATCTCAATCTTGCACATCTAGCACGGTAAATTTTTGTAATCGCATTCTGAGGCAGAGCGGGAAAATACTTTTTCAATTTTTCAAGATTAGTGTCCATTTTCAAATGAGAATTGGAAGAGAGATTCAAAGAATTGCACAAATATATACACAAATATCAGTAATTATGGAAGAGAGATTCAAAGAATTGCACAGATATATACACAGATATCAGTAATTGTGGGAAACTGAAAGAACCGACTTAAGTCACGGAGTACCGTTATCCGCCATTTGACCGGGGTGAGAGAAACTAGCAAAAATCACTCAAAAAGAAACATAAAAAAAAAAGAAAATATGAGAAAAACAAAATAATCAACCTTTATCTACAAGATCATTCAAACCAGCTGATTCATTTTCACTAGGAAAATTATCAAAGTAAGCTTTCAAACGATGTCCATTTTCCTTAAAATCATTGTCATTCATTGAATTCTCAATATCACAGGCCCCATAAGGATTGGTCCATCTTAATCTTAGCTCTTTAGGGAGTGCATAGAGTTGAGAATCATAAAACAAAACTTTTTGACCAGTGTCAATTTTTTGACAATTTTCACAAGTTTTGCAGAATGCATGCGTGTCCTTGAACATGGTAGGCCAATAAAATCCATTTTGAAAGATTTTTTCAATTGTCTTTTTTAACGAGAAATAACTTCCACATGCTTCAGAATGACAAAGTTTAATGACACTACTTACCTCATTATCGGGAATGAATCTTTGAAATATTTGATCAGGACAATATTTGAATAAGTTAGGGTCATCACAATAAAAGCTCTTCACTTCGTTCAAAAACTTTTCTTTGTCTTGGGTACTCCAATCAGCTAGCAAATCTCCTAAAGCAAGAAAATTCATATTTTTATCATACCAAGGCATTGAACTAAGAGAAAGTAAGGATTTGTTAGGAAAGTAATCATCGATTGGTGTGATGTCAGATGTCGAATTTGTTGTCACTGTTGACAAAAGATTCGCATCAACATTTTCGGTGCTTGTTTCATCCGTGATTTCTTCCTCAGAATAAACCATTTGCAAATCTTCAGTTTCATCCAATTCATTTTTACTTAAAGTAGATTCAAGTTGATCATAAACTAATTCCTCAATATGATCTACTTCTTGTAAATCATTATCATCTCCAGGTTGCTTGCAAATGTTGAAAATATTCATCTCCAATGTCATGTTTCCAAATGATAGCTTCATCAGTCCATTCCTACAATTAATCAATGTGTTAGAGGTTGCAAGAAATGGACGTCCTAAAATAACAGGAAATGAATTACATGCTTCAACAGGTTCTGTGTCCAAGACAATAAAATCCACAGGATAAATGAATTTATCGACTTGTACTAACACATCTTCAATTATTCCTCTAGGCACTTTTATAGATCTATCGGCAAGTAAAAGAGTTATAGAAGTTGGTTTTAACTCACATAGATTGAGACTCTGAAAAACTGAATATGGAAGTAAATTCACACTAGCACCAAGATCAAGTAAGGCTCTTTCAATTTTATGCTCTCCAATAAAGCAAGAAATTGTAGGACAACCAGGGTCTTTATATTTCAAAGCATTATTGTTTTGAAGAATAGCACTTACTTGTTCGGCTAGAAAGGCTTTCTTTTTCACATTCAATTTCCTTTTCACAGTGCATAGATCTTTCAAAAATTTAGCATAGGAAGGAACCTGTTTAATAGCATCCAACAATGGTATATTGATCCTTACCTGTTTGAAAATTTCAAAAATTTCAGAGTTATGATTAACTTTCCTTTGTTTGGTCATGGCTTGAGGAAATGGAAGTGTTGGCGGAGAATCAGTCGTTTCTTTGCAATTTTCAGATTCATCCCCTTCCTTACCCTCAGAGATTGATTCATCATCTTTCTCATAAGGTTCAAGAGAGGGTTTTTCAATAACCTTACCGCTGCGCAGAGTAGTGACTGATTTGATTTGATCCATATGCTGGCTTCCGGAACTACTTGCATTTACATTGTATTGCCCCTTGGGATTTTGTTGCGGTTGAGATGGAAACTTACCTTTCTCTTGGAAACTGAGAGCAGATGTTAATTTAGCAAGAGCATCTTTAAAATCTGTCATGTTTTGAGCAAGTTGAGTATTGATTGTCTCTTGCTTTTCAATGAATGCATGCACTGTTTCCTCAAGATTTCTTCTAGGAGGTGGAGCATAAGGAGGGGCATATCCATGAGAATTTTGGAAAGTGTGGTGTGCTTGAAATGGTGGTTGTGAAGTTTGTGCATTGTTGTTCTCACTCTTCCAATTGAAATTTGGGTGATTGCTCCAACCAGGGTTGTATGTTTGGGAGTATGGGTTATGGTTGGCCCTTTGAAAACTGTTTAAAGCATGAGCTTATTCATGGAGACATTCTTTAAAAGAAGGCAAGGTTGGACAGTTACTGGTTGAGTGTTCATTTGTTTCACAAACGGGATAAGTTAATGATATTAAGAGAAGAATATCTTCATATCAAATATCAAATGAGGATTGATCCATAAAGAGATGACATTCAAAATCATTTTAGTCATATTGTAATTTTCAATATGAAATTATTTTCGGTAATTGATTAGGATATTAGATTAAACATATATATTGTAGAGAAATCTATGTCTAAATTTTATGTGTCAAAAGAATGCCATGAAAATTATTACCTATCATTGTTAGTACTATTATTATTACATTTTTATATTTATATGTAAATGTTATTTGTTATTTTCAAGTTCATTGGAGTCACATCAAAAGTGATCTTAGTTTAGCATGTTTTACTATATAATTATGTTGTAATTCAAGACATTTATCTCCTAAAATTAAAATGTAGTATTGAACTATAAATTGAGATGTATGACTTTAATCTAATGATGTAATTCTAAGTACATATTTTAACCATGTATGTTTGATAGTTGAAATTTCATTATATGATATTATTATGCATGATATAATTTATATAATGATAATATGTAGCAGTTAAATTATGTGTTTTTTTTATGAACATGAATTTTGTAATATTATTATATAAGATGTGTTGCGTTAATGATGATGAGTTTGGTTGAGATTTATGATAGTTGGATAAAGTTATGAAACGACATAGAAAGTGTAGATCTGGTATTGTTGATAACTTACGACCTCTTGACATAAAGAAGACTTTACTAAAATTTTGATAGAAATTTTGATATATTTTTATTAAAAAGATCCTGAAATTTTCAAGTCACATGAAAATTAGAACTATTACAAGAAATTTTGGTAAAATACATGTTAATTTTATGAAATTAACATTTACCTGAGAAAGAAACATGTTAAAAAAATATCCTCAATTTTCTTTGAGTTTTATTGTTTATAAAGTGTCCTAGATATTAGGTTGTTACAATCTCTCTTTATATTAACTTTGAAAACAATTTTTCAAAAATACCCACCTAAGATTTATTTTTGTTCTTTTTCAAATGCCTCTTTCTTTTCTTTCAAAAACCCTTTGGCAGCATAATATCATTTCTTTTTCTACTTGGCATGAATTATTGTCAAGATATTCTTGTTCTTCATCAGGGATATTATTAATCTTTCCTTTCTTTTTTTTTTCTTTCTTTTATTTTATTTTTGTTTTTGCAAGATTCGTTCATTTCAATTTGTTTTGTTTAGCTCAATCAATTATACATGGATGATGAGTTTTTTTTTTTTGTAATATGCATAGATGATGGTTGATTAATATGGGAATTGGTATAAAAATAAGTAGAGATTGAAAAGTAGTATTTAAAAGTATAACTAAGAGTTGTGGTATCTTTTTGAATTATCAATATTATCAAAATTATATTAATCATTAACTTTTTCTATTTGGTAATGAGATTTGCATTGATATTTATTTTTTTTAAGTTTGATTTGAGAAAAATATTAGAATTTTTATTAGAGTATTTCTAGAATATTTTTTCTCAAAATTTCAATGAAAAAATTTTGATTGAAAAGTTTTTTTAAAATAAAATTTATTTTTAGGATTTTTTCAATTAATATGAAATATGTCTATTTATATTTTCTTTAGAATACTTATATTTTATCTCATTTTAAATAAATATAAGAGTTCTTGTAAAATAAATAGATTTTTTAATAGAAATAATTTATAAATTAAGAGCAACAATGTTAATATTATTAATTCAATTCATTTTCACATGTATTTTAAATAATATAATTAAATCTAATTATATAATTTTATATTTAATTTTAAACTTAAGAATTTAATAGAATATCAATTAAACTTAAATAATTGAATTCAAATTAGGATATGATTTAATTTTAAAATATATTTAAGTGACATAGGATAAATTTCAGTAAATGATGACACAGTAAATGGTAATGCAGGGTTGGAACCTTGGTTATTAAACTAGGCTTGACCCGGCCTAAGACCTAGTAGCTAGATCGATCTGGTTTAATAAAAGACCGGTCAGAGTAACAACTTGGCAAAACCCTGGCAATCCAACAGGTCAACCCATAATTAGGGCGAGACCTAGACGAGACCCGATTTTTTTAATATGGAATTTGAAACCTATCAGTATATATACTTTATATTTCCAAGAAAAAAGTTATATTTTTTAAATGTGGGATAAAAAACTTTTTTATTTAAATACTTTAACTTAAAGAGATAACATAATATCTTTTCATTGTGGGATTTGAAACCTTTTCGTATATATACTTTATGTTCTTATGAAAAAAGTTATGTCTTTTCAATCTGGGATTTGAAATCTATTAATATATATACTCTATATTTTCAAGAATAAAATTATGTTTTTCAATGTGGGATAAAAAATCTTTTTGGTTTTAATACTTCAATTTAAAAATATAACATAATATTTTTTTCAATATGGGATTTGAAACTTGTTTGTATATATATTTTATATTTTTAAGAAAAAAATTATATTTTTTTAATAGGAAATTTGAAACCTATGAATAGATATATTCTATATTCCTAAAAAATATTATTTTTTAACATGAAATAAAAAAAAAATTGGTTTAAATATTTCAACTTAAAAATTTAATATAATATCTTTTTAAAATGTTTAAAATATTTTTTTAATTTACATAAATTTTTAATTTTTTTTAATTTTTTCATGTAAAATATTAAAATTTTAAATATATTTTTAAAATTTTTTAAAATTAATTCAAATTAATCTATAAAATTTATAATCTAATTTTTTTTATTACAATTCCGAGTTTAATAAATATGTTGGAAGTACACGCCAGATAACGTAGACGGGGTAAAGTATTTTACACTTGGTGTATTGTTTTAAGAAGAAGAAAAAGAAGAAAAAAAGCCAAAAAGCATTGCGCACGGCCGGCTATTTCCTTGCTGCTAGTTTCTTTCCCTGTATGTAACTCTCTCTCCATAGACAGACAGCCACAGCCAGGCAGCCCCTCGTTTCATTTAAAATATGTGTATAAAAGGTGCAGACAGTTGAAAATCTCTTCTCTCTTATCCTTTTCCTATTTACACACAAAAACAGTAAAAGTAAAAGCCAGATTACAATCTTTCTAGCTCTTTCCATTTGAACCCATCACATTCAATTCAATACATCGATGAGTGTATAGTGTCATGACAGTTCCTTTCATTGCATGTATTTTCAATCGTGGGTAATGGGTGTATTTATAAAATCTTGATTCTTTTTTGGTGGTGAATCGTGAAGAAAGATGAGGAGGCGACCGTCAGAGTACCGGCGCCCAGTTAGAAGGAGGCTATCGCTGTGGATCTTGGCGCTTCTCGGGATGTTCGTGATTGCAGGATTGGTATTGTTTGTGTTTCACCACAATCACCATGAAGATCAGGTCAAGCAGCCAATGATGGTAAGATTTACTTCCATAATAAGAATCATTTTTCCTTTACCCCTTCCGTATGTCTATTTGATCTTGTATGTTTCTATCAGTTTGATTTTTAATTGTGTTTCATTTTGATAAATTCAGTCGTTTTTGTCGACACCCTATGGATCCAGACGCTTTAATAACTGTAGCTGATTGATAAAAACTGTTGTTTCAATCATATCGAACTTTGAATAACGTGATTCAGTGTGAGTTACAATTACTAAATGGATTCAATGACTGCCCCTAACTATTATTATTATTATTATTATTATTATTATTATTATTATTATTATTATTATTATTATTATTATTATTATTATTATTATTATTATTATTATTATTATTATTATTATTATTATTATTTGTGTTAAATGACTTTTGTAGGGATAAAATGAGTCTTTCTGTTGTTATTATTAATTAGTAAACTTTCAGTGTTTTGATGCAAGAGTTATGTAAAAAAAATAAAAATGTTATGGATTAATTTCAGAACTCATCTGTAGGCTACCTTTAGCTGCATAATGGTGGTGAAATTTTATGACATTTCTACTCAAAATGATGATTATTTTTTCAGACGTCGATGTTCTCATCATTTCTGTGGTTTGCACTTTACTCAGAAGTTAGAGACCAAGACGAGTGGCACACAGTAAGCTCGTGAGCTTATATATGTGATTTTCATTCCCGCTGCTCAGTAGGTATATTTGTCATACACTTAACTGGATCTTGGTGGCTGTTGCCAGGTATATAGCTGGTTTTACTTCTATAGAATTTTGGAGTATAGCGTTGAGGTGTTCTGATGCTAGTTAACAGGTGCTTAACAGTCTTATGTAGAAAAACATGAAGCAGCCATGTGTTTGGTATTTTCCAAAGAGAAAGTAGTGAGGATCTCATGCAAACTTCATAGATAATAATGTTCACAGTTACCTTTGTATTCCTTCGCAAAAGGATGTGGACCCATTAGTTAATTGTTTCTAATGATCACACTCTGCTGTTTAGAGATTCTTATGGTAGATTGAAGATAATTCGAGTAAACATAGATTATTACATTACATGGTTCACCTACTTTTCCCAACAAGCGTTACCAAAAACTTATTCGTCTATCATAGCTCCTGTATCCAGCTGTTAGGTTTCAAATTAACTGATGCAAAGTTTTTGGAAAATTTTACACTTCTCCGGTAGAAGTATGTGCTGATAGAAGAAACAATTTTCTTTTCCATTTTTCATATCAGCTACAGATGCATCTCATATAATAATGTCAGGGTTGTTGTCAGGGAGTAAAGAAACAACTAAAATTCATTTATATATTTGATGAATTTAGACATGTCATCTTGCCATATCTCCTACTGTGATAACAATTGTTTCATTAAAAGTGGCTCTATAAGCTCTCTTGTTTGAGAACCTGCTTATATCATAAATGACCTTCTTGCTATGTGGTGACAACACTACAATTAAGCATTTTGTAACAAAGTGGTTTTTGGGGAAATAACATATTAATCTCACATAACGAGCTAAAATCTGTAATTGGGAACCAGTGATAGGGGGTCTTTTTTCCAACAGAAGTTCTTCAACCACTACATAGGGATCAACATGAAAGGCTCATGGATGCTTAATCACAAGATGTGTAATTTTCTTATAAACCCAGCTCATTAAAGATGGAGTCCATGGAAATTCCCTGTTTTTAATCTTTTCTTGTTGATTAATAAATTACATGACTGGGTGAGTTATGCTGAGAGTTTCAAGATAACATGTGGCATTGGTTCTTTATCCCTTTTCTTTTGTTCCCTCAAATCTGAGCATTTACACTACACTTTGTTGCACAACTGAAGCTAATGGTATCTCTTTTCCCCTAAATTGCTCTAGGATTATCATGCTATGCTAGTAATCTAGTCCTGGATCTTTTCATTTCCTTTTCCTCACATACTGAAGAATACTGTAAATGGTGGAAATGTACTTTCTGATACTTTAAATGCTGGAAGTAGATGCCCTAGGGCTTAAATTTCAATGATTACATGCTTCAATTTGTAGTTTTGTACCCTTTCATCTTGAAGTCCTGCACTTTAGTAAGTAAAGCCTTTTTTTCCCTTCATCATGCCACGGGGACCAGATGTTATGAGAAGAGTCATTAGTCAATTGATCAATTGATTGTTTTAAAATCTTACAGCACATCCATAGGTTTTATAGACAGTGCTGCCAGATAATTCTTTTGAGAATGCTGGGCATATATTTCAATAGTTTCTGTTTTGGTAAACATGAATTGCCTGAAATCAAAAGAGGCTACAAATGTTATGTTTCTTAACAAGGTCGTGGAATTGCCTTATTTTCATTTTCACTCCATCTTAGCATAAGGTTGCCCTTGGCCTAAACAGCTAATCCTATAGTATTGAGAATTTGTCTTTTAGGCATCTGGTTTATCTGTGATATTTATCACCTTATGACCAGAATTTGTTTTTTCTATGGTGTTCATTATGTGTTCTTTATTTTTGGATGGAAAACGGTGGTCTCTAAATGATCAATTATAGACAGATAAACAGAATTTTGCAACAAAATGTAAATTGCAGACATTATCACAATACATTGACCCGTCAAGTCATATGCCAGTAATCACAGGCATTGCTCTATTTAACATCTATCAACTTATTGAATATTGACGTTTCTTGTCCAGGGTGAAAATGCGACAAAAGAGCCTCTAAACCATGAGAGTTTAAATTTAACCAAGGAAATATTAAGGGCCAGTTCATTTTCACGACAGTTGGCAGAACAAATGACACTTGCCAAGGCTTATGTCATTATAGCAAAGGAGCACAATAATCTTCATCTTGCTTGGGAACTGAGTAATAAGATTAAGAGTTGCCAACTTTTGCTTTCTAAAGCTGCCAAGAGAGGGCAGTACATAACAGTAGAAGAAGCTGAGCCGATAATCAGTAGCTTATCATATCTAATTTTCAAGGCACAAGACGCTCATTATGATATTTCAACCACCATGATGACAATGAAATCTCATATCCAAGCTCTAGAAGGGCGAACAAATGCAGCAACAGTTCAAAGCACACTCTTTGGTCAGTTGGTGGCTGAGGCTTTGCCCAAAAGTCTCCATTGCCTGAAAGTAAAGCTCACAAATGACTGGCTTAAGCAGCCCCCCCTCCAAAACCATGTGGAGGAAAAGAGAAATTCCCCTCGAGTTATTGACAATAATCTCTACCATTTCTGCATATTTTCAGACAATGTGCTTGCCACTTCTGTGGTGGTCAACTCCACAATCTCCAATGCTGACCATCCAAAACAGCTTGTCTTCCACATAGCGACGATTGGAATTAGCTATGGATCCATGCAGGTTTGGTTTCTAACTAATGACTTCAAAGGGGCCACCGTAGAAGTGCAGAATATAGAGGAGTTTACCTGGTTGAATGCTTCTTATGCTCCTGTTATGAAACGGCTCCTTGATAAAGATTCAAGGACCTACTACTTTGGGGCATATCAAGATATGAAGGTTGAGCCAAAACTGCGGAACCCTAAGCACATGTCTTTGCTCAATCACCTCCGGTTTTACATCCCTGAGGTCTATCCACTTTTGGAAAAGGTTGTCTTCCTTGATGATGATGTTGTTGTCCAGAAGGATCTGACCCGGCTGTTTTCTTTGGATTTGCATGGGAATGTCAATGGAGCTGTGGAAACCTGTCTTGAAGCATTTCATCGATATTACAAGTATATCAATTTCTCTAACCCAGTCATCAGCTCAAAATTCGACCCGCAGGCATGTGGTTGGGCATTTGGAATGAATGTTTTTGATTTGATTGCATGGAGGAAGGAAAATGTCACTGCTCGGTATCATTACTGGCAGGAACAGAATGGTGATCTCACGCTGTGGAAACTGGGAACACTCCCCCCTGCCCTTCTAGCATTTTATGGACTGACCGAGACGCTTGATCGGAGATGGCATGTGTTAGGATTGGGATATGACATGAACATTGATGACAGGCTGATTGACAGTGCTGCAGTTATTCACTTTAGTGGGAACATGAAACCATGGTTGAAATTGGCCATTGGCAGATACAAGCCTCTTTGGGAAAGGTACATAAATCAGAGCCACCCGTATTACCAAGATTGTGTCATTAGTTGAAATCTGCTACTTTTTTATTATTGATATTTATGTGATCTTCGATGTTCTTAAACAGTTGACCTAGGATCGCATTGTTGTAGAGTCAGAAATAGAAAATTTTGGCTTTATTAGGAGCTTTACCTTTTGTTTTTTATATAATTTCTCTCTTTTAATATAATTTCTTAAAAGAAAAGGAACGAGTTGTATACTAAACAAAATTTAAATCTACTAGGGTAAGAACTGTGAAGGATTCAATTTTGGCTGATGGGGTTTCCTTTCCTCTTCTGCAAGCTGCAGAACTATTTGTTCCTCGGCAATTCCTGTAATAAATTTTCAGCTCTTATGAATTATATTGTAATTGGATACAGACATTTGATATGCTGACTTGTCATAATTTACGCGACTATATGTGGACTCTGTATCAGAACTTGAGGGTCTGGTTTTCCCTTGGTAGTAGAGCAGCAGCGTGGTTGATCTAACTGCAATGGTTCAGGATGATCAGGCCTGCAAATTTCTTCCATGGGAAATTGGGCTGCTAAATCATTTAAATGTTTAAAATCTATCAGCTTCTGAGTGCCAGGCGTAGCTTCTCAGGAACCTTTGTCCTTGGCCAGATGAAAGGTAGTTTTCATCATGCAGATGATATAGGTATTGTTGCAACTTGCAAGTGAGAAGCGGATGTGCACTTGAGAAGTTTCCATGTGATTCTTGGCGATAATCTTGAAGCAAACGAAGGAAAAACCAGAATATCTGGTTTAGTAGACAACACTCGTAATGCGACTGCACCAGGGGTTCATGTTGTGTGGAAACGTTGAAACCACCCCGAAGCCTCCTTCACCATAGAACAAAGCACCGTCACCGCTGCTAGTTAATTGTTATAGTCTAACCTTATTTACCACCCCAATTATAGATCCTAAACACAGCAATGATCCTTTTTTTGGTTTTACCTTTTCTCTTCACCAGCCTCATTCCTTCACATGATGACTTTGGTATAAAGACGAATGAATGCCAACAGGTGAGCCCCGTTAAATCATCTCTTCGTTTTAGCCTGAACCTTTTCAAATGAAAAATAGACCATTTTGGTTCACTATAATAAAATCATAGAATATTTTTGAAAGCAAAAATTTAGCAAAATAATATTAGTTGAAAAAGTACTTGAAAAATAATATAGTTTAATTAAAACTGGTGTTCTTTAATCGTGGTTACATAACAAAATTAGAATTCAGAATTGTGTGTTCAATTAGTACAAAACCTAGTTTTTTCTTCTTATTTCTCTCATAGTCGACTTACATCTCTATAAAATAAAAAAACATAAAAAAAGTTTCTCCACCCCCAAATCATCAAAAACAACTATCTATTCTCCACCAACACACCAAAATCAGATCCCTTTTGATTCCATGCATCTTTGTAGTGTTCTCTTGTTAAAATAAAAACACTAGCCCAATCTCCCCCTTCCACTACTTGAATCAGCCATCAACAAATCAAGATAAAAACACTACGTTTCTCTTAATTTTATGTATTTCATTGTTAAATTGTGAGATTTTTAGTTTTGATTATTATTATTCCTGTGGTGTTTGATAATTGGGTGTTTGGTTGGAATTAAGATAATTTGGAGTAATTAGATATGTTTTTATGCAACTGATGTGATTTATGGTATCAATTAGGTCAAAATAGATAAATTGAGGTTTGCAAATTAAAACAATTAGGGTT
>NW_011502718.1:0-17069 GCF_000495115.2 Populus euphratica | reverse complement strand
TAATATTTTTTATATTAAAAAAATTATCTAACTTAATCAAATAACTAGTTCATCTTAAATATTCCAAGCTTATAAATTGCCTTAATTTATAAACACTGCATGGATAGGGATAAATTTGTGGGCTTAATGAATCTTAAAAGGTAAATTATTGTTTAATATGTTCCTTATTTCATTTTTTAATCACATTGTTAAACGTCATTAATTTTTTAAAGTTATATAACTAGTTAATCTACATTATTTTTTTTAAAAAAATAATATATATTACTTTTTTTAAACAAGCTGATAATCAATGATTAGTTTAGAGACAATCTTAATTAAGTGTCGGTCTACTTTTCAACTCAATTAATTTCTTAATGTATCAATGAACTTTCAATCAGGTATTTTATTAGTTTTGCTTATTTAAAAATTAATATATCGATAAACTTTCATTTAGATTATTTTATTAGTTTTGTTTAACAAAATATTAAGTATTGATTTGAAGCACATGTGATTTTTATTTTCTAATAGTTTAATGTAATTCTTTTGATCATCATAATATTATATAAAAAATACAAGGATTTTTATATTTCTTTATTTAACATGTTCTATGGGTGAATCAAAATAATAAATTTAGAAAAATTAATATTTTCCAAGAAAAAGAGAATCACGTGAATTTCACGTGGATATTTTATATTTTTTTAACTGAAATTGATGACATAATTTAATATAAAAAAAAACCCAATTAAGAAACAAAATAGGTTGAGAACCTTATCAAGAATTCCCCTGAAATTTGGGATCTTTTCTGTTGTTTTTTATTCTACCTATAATTAGTTTGGCAATGCAGCTGGCACATCCTTACTAAAGATTTTAAGTTTTTTTATTATGTTTTTTAATATTTTATATATTTATATTAAAAATAAATTTAAAAAAAAACATTATTTTAATATATTTCTAAAAAAATTCCTTCAGAAAATAATAATTATTAAATTAATAAACAACTACTTTTGCTTTACAAGTGCCGCCACCCACCAGTCCGCCTTTTCAGTAGTGTACTGCCGCTTTACCAAGCGACGTGACGTCTGAGAGAATGCCCACGAGCGCACTGTCGCAAATTTGAAAAAAAAAATCGGGAAAAAGCCCATGCCTTTTTTCTTACCGATAAAGGCGCAATTTAAAATGGTGCCGTTGTTCTTCGCCTTGAGACGAAACCATAGAAAACTAGCCGTTACTTCCCCTGGCGTCTTTACATTTCATCAAACCCTAATCTGCTTCTCTCATGATTCCCTTACCAAACACTGATTTCTTGCAACCAAACACTGATTTCTTGCAATCAATTCTCAAACAAAACAAAACCCAATTTTCTTGTTTAAAACTCGAAACCCACATTTGATTCTTTTGTTTGAAACAGACCCTAATAGTTTCTTCCCCTCTTATCTCCACGTAGGTTTACAGTGTTTCAGTGGTGAAAGAAAATTATGACATCCAGAACGGTTGCAAAAGACATAATAACTCTCCGTGGTTCTGCAGCGATTGTTAGTGAGTTCTTTGGTATGTGATAGTCTCAAACTCCCCATTTGATTCCTTTCTTGAATTCAATTTGTTAATTTGTTTGTTGGGTCTTTATCAGAATTTTTGGCTAATCTTTTGTGTTTACTCTTTGAACCCCTTTTCAGGATATGCAGCAAACAGGTATATTTTATAGGATTCTGGTTTTTAATTTATTTTATCTTGTTTATTTCTGTTATTTGTATTGTGTGTTTTGAGGTTAATCTTCATTGGTTGATTGGTGTCTAGTATACTTTACAATCGAGGGGTTTATCCGGAAGAGAGTTTTGTCAAAGTGAAGAAGTATGGGCTCCCAATGTTGCTTACTCAAGATGAAGGTGTTAAATCCTTCATTGCTAACCTGAATGCACAATTATCAGGTACCAGAGATCTATCTCTGTACAGGTTTCCCTCTCTTTGTTTTAGCAATGTTAGATTTTTGCTTAGAAAATGTCGATAAGGAAAGCAGATGAATCAGTTTTTCTCATTTCCTAGGGGCAACTCAGAAGTGAAAACCCTTCTTTATTGAAACCTAACGCAAGTAGTTGGCTTCCAATTCTGAATGAAAAATTTTCTACAACTTCTGTCTTCTTTTATTTTGAGTTATTCCTTAGCATCTAACAAAAATTGATGCTCCTGTGAGTATTGTTGTTGATCATTGGTTCTTGAATTCTGCAAAGAATGGCTGGAAGCTGGGAAATTACAGAGGGTTGTTCTGGTGATAATGAGTAAGGCCACGAATGAGGTCCTAGAGAGGTGGAATTTCAGTATTGAGACTGATGCGGAGGTTGTGGAGAAAGGGTATGTTCTTAACTAGAGTCCAATCTCCATTATCACTCTATCATAAACCTTTCTTAAGTCTTAGATGATTGGTTGCATGATTACTGATTTCAGACTTTCAAGGGAAAAGAGTGACAAAGAAATTATGAGAGAGATACAGGCAATCATGCGTCAGATTGCATCAAGCATTACTTACCTGCCATGCCTTGATGAACCTTGTAAGAATTATATGTTCATTCCTGATCAATGTATTGTTTTGTGTTTTGATGATTTCTTGATTACAATCACTGAATTATGCGACTCTTTGTTGCTTTAGGTGTTTTTGATGTGTTAGCGTACACTGATAAAGATGTTACAGTCCCATTCACCTGGATTGAGAGTGACCCAAAACTTATTGCCAATCCACAAATGGTGAAATTACATTCTTTTGATACCAAGGCAAGTTAGGAAATCAAGTTGTTAGTGAAAATATTTCCTTTTTGATAGATAAATGAGAGAATAAATGATAACCAACACTGACTTGGTTGTTGGATGATGCAGATACACAAGGTCGACACTCTTGTTTCGTACAAGAACGATGAGTGGGATGAGCAGTAGAGGTGGCCTATCCCTGTTTATGGATTTCTCCTTCAGTTTGTCACTGTGAATCTTTTATTCACATGTTCTAAAAACATTGCTAAAAATGATTTGTACCTATTGTAAGTGTCCATCTATGCGTGCTTTTGTCGAAGTTGAAACGAAGGATTGCAAATCTAGCTCTTATCTTGCTTCCCTATCTTACTTGTTATGCCAGAATGCACGTTGGTAGAATCTGAATGGATCTTTCCAGGGGTGGTATGCATGTCTCAGCCCCAGAAAAAGGGGGAAACTAGGAATTTTCTGATTTTATAGGAAAACTGGAATTTATGGGAAGACAGGGGGGGTAATATCAACAGCAATCGGGGCTGGGGTATGCATGTCTCAGCACCGGAAAGGGGGGGAAACTAGGAATTTTCTGATTTTATAGGAAAACTGGAATTTATTGGAAGACAGGGGGGGTAATATCAACAGCAATCGGGGCTGGGGTATGCATGTCTCAGCACCAGAAAAAGGGGGAAACTAGGAATTTTCTGATTTTATAGGGAAACTGGAATTTAACGGGAGGGGGGGTAATATCAACAGCAATCGGGGCTGGGGTATGAATGTCTCGGCCCCAGAAAAAGGAGGAAACTAGGAATTTTCTGATTTTATAGGGAAACTGGAATTTACTGGGGTAATTTCTACAGCAATCGGGGCTGGGGTTTTTTTACTCGATTTGCGTTGTAAGAGTTTTCAACTAGACTGGATCAACAGTCTACCCAAGTGATAAATGAAATTACTTTGTTGCCAATGAAAACACAAATTTACAAAACACTGCATTATCATTAAGAAAAAACTTGATCTTGTCCTCTTACCATTCAACAAAATTACAGCATGCTGTACAATTGTGATACAATTACACCGATGTGGCATTGTGATCAAATGAAGTAGCGTGATAACAGTGACTTTATAGAGGTGATATGAGCAATTAGGATAAATAGCAGATATGAGTTGTAGCATATGCTTCAACTTACACCACGGTATATAGCATCATGCCGAAGATCATCCATGCTATCAATGTTTCTATAACCATCGAACTCCCTTAGACATGTCCAGCCCCGCCGAGATAGAAAATCACGGTAGTCATCTTCAGTATAGAAAATTTTCTCTTCAGTATGCACCGGAATGTGGTCTGACTCGTCATACAGGCAAACTTTGATTGCTAGTCCTGAAATAGATGATTTACATTAGTGTTTAACAATAATTCCACAATTTTCATTCTGAATGTCCGTGAATAGGATTGAAATGGTGAAGGTCATTAAATAATGCTGCAATTGATTTTGCCTATTGGTTGCTGCTATGTTTGGTATATAAATACTTGAAATAACTTTACAATAAAAAAAAAAAAACTGAACAATTATGGTTGATATGGATTGTTTTTCCCTTTAGACACTCCATGATTAAACATGTCTTTGAAAAACAAGATTATTCATGGAATTTGACAACATTGAAGCCTACAAAGGATATCATACAGATTTAACAATCCATCAGCAGGCACTTAAACATAGAGCACAGGCTTTATAAGAATAGGACAGCATAGATGCTAAATTACCTTCATCGAGGTGAAGAGTGTAATTCCCTGGAGGCATGTCCCTGTCAAGACTACGAATTATCTGGTCTTCATCCTCCAACCAGAATGCTCGCTTACTTCTTAATCTGAAAGCAGACTTGATAGCCTCCTTGATGGCATCTGCAGTGCCATCAACACCAATCCTTCTTGTGTAGTCCCCATACTTGACTGATATCACCCTCCCACCATATGATTGATTCTCAGCACCTGCCAATAGAGAGAGAATATAAAAGTCAACATAAGATCTCATCATCTCAATCAAAACAGTTGAAAGACAGGCTCAGAATCACAAGGCTTGAAGAAATTCATCTGGCCAAGTTGTTAAGAAAAAAATTACATCTTGAGCGGAAATAAGTTAACAAATAAATTTCAATTTAAAAAGCTTTACCATTCCCGGGGGTCTCCCTCCAATTCCAAGGAGGAACTCCACTTGCTGCAACTGCATCAGCTGCAGTGATGGCAAGAGGATGTCCATCATGATCCAGACGTCTTTCCAGATTGAGTGTTGGCCTGGGACTGGCTGCATAATGAGGAATTCAAATGAGAGAAAGGCGAATCTGTTTTAGAGAATTGATAAGAAAAGGAAAGTAGAATGATAATAATAGACGAGTAGAATGATGAAGTGGCCAACTGAACTTGGAAGAGTGCATGAGAAAACAAACCTATTATTGCCACAAAAATACTCAGTAACTTGTTCATTTCACAAGGAGATCGAGAACACATATAAAGGCTATAAAAAATTTATGTCAATTTTCCAAGGGCTGATCTACTAAAGGAACCCAGGTTTTATCTACCCTCTTTGGTGAATACAAGAGTGTATAGATACAATTCTGTTCTAGCGAATGCAAAATGGCACTGCATTGAACCATAGCAAATACAAACAATATAAAGGATTGGCAACGGACATTAGCATTGTATTCTCATTGACCAAGGAGCTTATCTACACTAATATGTTTTCTGGGCCATCTAAACTCAACAACCACGCACTACTTTCTACAGCCAGACCATGGTCTGCTTCACAAGTTCTTCTTTTTCTTTGATAAAAAGCTTGATTTATAACATGCAAGTACACCATTTAGAAAAGGAAAACTGCAGAAAACATCAAATGGAAGAAGTTGCATGAACATCATATCACAAAGGGCACAAGCCCTGATAAAGGACCTTCAATTAAACAATCAATAAACCAAAAGCCTGCCATATTCAACATACAATATCACTTTCAGCATTCATAGGTTGCTCTCTTCACTACCTCTTCTAAGTATTTCAATTAGAAGCTTGTTCACTGTGAGGTAATTTTTATTTTATTTTATCAATTTTGTGAACTGTTTGAAAGTTCTTTATTTACCATTGCATGTTTTGCAGTGCATTTTTCACGTTTGCACTTTACTCTTATTCCTATCTTTTCTCTTAAAATGAGAACAGCATTGCACTTACAAATTTTTTCATGATAATATCCATGAACTGTTATTTATTTATTTTTTTCATCTTCCACTACACCCTTCAAAATGCATTACTAAAGTTACACATCAGTAGGATCTCTTTAAATTTTCTCGAAATGGACTACCATTGCTAAAATTATGAGTATAATTTATGGGTTCCAGGGATGAGTAAAATAGTGATTGCAGCTGCAAGTCATTCAAGATTGTTTGCAGGCTAGGTGGAAACTTCAAGGCTAAATATGAAAAATGGAGAAAGAACTTATTTTGGGTATGATTGCAGGTTCCCAATTCTATGTTCAAATTTGGCAAAGTGATGTAGGATCTGAAGAAACCTTGTAACACACTAGTGGCTTAGAATACTACATGGAAGAAGGCACCTTCCTGATGCCCCTTCTGAGAAAGCTCTTGTGGTGTTGCTGTTGATGGAAAGCAGGACCACATATGAAATGATCTTGATTCCTAAGGACAAGAGAATTTTTTTAAGTGCCTAGCAAAAAGATTTGTGAGATTAGGCAAAGAACATCAAAAGCCCGGGATTTGCTATTAGGCAAAGAAATAAGACAGTTCCCGCAATGACTTCTGGAGAAAGTATATCTAGTCAATGCAGGATATGTTTCTCAAAGCTTTGATTCAGAACAAGATGAACAATGATGATGTTTCACTACCAAGAGGATGAGATTTGCCTGCATTGTTATATAAAATAATAAGATAAACAATAGAGTTTTCGTGTAGGTTTCAGCTTCCTTCAAAAGCCTTTTTGGGAAAAATACTTTTCAGTCGAGGCTTTCCAGTCTTCTGAAGATGTACACTTACAGTTTTTATCTTCATGTGAGTTGACGGCACAAAAGGAAGAGGCTGTATCTAACTGCTCCCTGGCTGCTGTACTGCCAGGATCTAGTTTTCTGCTTATAAGTTGATCAAGCACATTGTAAAAGATAGTTTTGATTGGTTTTTCTATACATGAACACATTTGACCTCTGGAATTGTGCCTACAATAATGTTGCAATCAAAAGGGTAGCGTGATGATTTGTTGACCTTATAGACCATGTCTTTTCTTTGCTTAAGTTTGATTATGACAAAAGCTACTTAATACACCTCTATTAACACCCCCCCCCCCCCAACCCCAAGGTTTGTGCTTTCCACAAACATGTAAATGGTAGCAAATAAACATGCAAAAAGATCACTACAATGCTTAGATCAGTAACAGTGATATACCTTCCACGGGTCCAAATGATATGCTTGTATCTTCAAAGCCTGCATAAGCCATACAGATGTTATGATGAATGCCCAATCACAATGACACAGCCATCATTAAGTTAAGTTCTGTATGAGTTGTAAAGTATGGATCAGGTATCTTGATGGCAGTTGGAACTAGAAATACCATATGGCGTTAAATTTATCAGAAGGAAGTGGTTAGTAAAATAAAGTACACTACCAAAAATTAAGATAACGCACACACATGCGGGAAGTATTTTCACTGAATGTGGCACTCTGGCAACCTTCAGTAGCTAGAAGCCAAGTATGTGGTTAAGAAAAGGCTAAATATACAGTTGCATCCACAGGTCCCAGCTAAGATAAACAAATAGGAGAAAGGAAAGACACCTAATAGCTAAACACCCATTACCTATTCCCCCAGAAAAAAAAAAATCAGAAATAAAATTATCAAGCACGACAAGCTTCAGAATAAAGCGAGCATGCGACTCCCTAACATACTGCATATGAATCCTCAGAAATCTAGTTTTTGTATGACATTATGTAGTTCAGATGTCATTGAAAATAAAAGCAGAAACGATTACCAGATACAGGTTTTGAATCAAAATCTAATAATCATCAAAACATGCATTCGTAAATATGAACTCCTGCTCAGATATAAGCACATGAAGTCAGAGAGCATGGCAATAATGCACAACCACAGTTCCTGAATCATTTGTTTAACTTTTTAGATTAAAATCCACCATGTGGAGTACAATGGAGAAAAATCCCTTCAAAAGATATGGAAACAAGAAACACCGGCTAAAGCATCACAGAACCACAAGCATCAATATAGTCAAGAAGCTCCTATTATCTCACAGGCTCAACAGCCCCTAGTCATTACATCACCAGTCTCAGTTTCGGTAATAAAACAGGCCAAATCTGGGAAGCTTACAGAGTGAACAGTGCTACACTTTCTATTAAGATCCAAGAGTCTCGCAGCTTCTATAATTATTACAGATAATTGGTTCATGTCAGTTCCACATACCTCAGTTTCAAGTCAAACATGGATTCACTAGAACAGCCTAAGTTAAAAGTACCAATTTTTCTAGTTTCTCATATTATAAGCCAAAATAGTTTTTCCTAATGCCAACCATAAACCCATAATTATGTTTTGATAACCCTAACCACTATCCAGAATCTCCAGCAACCTAGCAAACACAAAAATGCCACCTACCCTAGCCCTCTCAAAATATACACCGTAAATCCCTTCCACCATCCAGAGATTCAAAACCATGAAACATTCATTTTAACATGCCCCAAAGACTTAGACTAATTCCTAGGTAACATTTTGCCGCGTTCTTTTTGCTAGCTCTGTCCTACATCACGTGGTAGTCTAATTTCAAGAAAGCAAAAATATAAATTTCAAGAAGAAAATTTCAAAGCAACACAAACAACTCTATTTTAAGAAGAAAAAAAATTATATATATCTCATGACCAATCACCTGAAAATAGAAATGCTCGGAATCAAAACTATTCAGTTGCTGTGGTCTTAGTTTGCATCATAGCAAGAGAAATCCAACACCCAAAGAAACAACCCAATTACAGTTAGCAACAAAATTAGCAAAAAAAAAACAAGACTCGATATACCTTTATCAGCAAATTGCATGTAAGAATCAACTTTAGAAGGAATGGGACTCTTATACTGAGGATTCTTATTCCTTTCTCTCAAAATCTCATCAATCTCCTTATAATACGACATTTTAGCAGACCCACTTCCCCTATCTTGATGCTTAGCCTTCTTGAACTCTTTCAACAAGTTCCTCCACTTGTCAGTACACATAGTCGGCGATCGATCGAACCCTTTCTCCCTCATTTTAGCCGAAATTTGCTCCCACAGATGCTTGTTTGACTTGGAAGTATTGAAGAGACCATCCATTTCTCTCCGAAGCCCAATCAAACTCCGCGTTTCGTCTTGAACCCACGTCTCTGCTCGCTTCTTGGGTGCTTTGACTTCGTGGTTATCGTCGCCGCTACTGTCGCCGAGAATCATCTGGTGTGGGTTAGTATTGGTGGTGGTGGGAAGATGGTGAGGTGGCAAATCACCATTGGAAGAGACAACTTCGATAATCATGTTGTCTCTTGAAGAGGGTGTCTCTTCTTCTTTGTAGAAATCTAGAGGACGAGGCTTATCTGATGAGTACATGTAGGTATTTGAGTATGTTTGTTTTAGCTGGTAAGTTTTGAGGTCTGAAAAAAAGGATTGTTTGTGTATTTTGTCAGTGTTATAAAAAATATATTAAAATATTGTTTTTTTATTTTTTAAAATTAATTTTTAATAGCAGTAAACAATAAGAAAAACATAAAAAAAAATTAAACAAAAATAAATAAATTTATATCAATCTCGATTTAACCCACAATGCCTCTAAATTTATGATTTTAAAAAAATTATTTTTAATTATGATTAACTAAAATAAAATATATATTTTATTAAAATTATGATTTGTTTGATTCAGAACATGTTATTATTTATTTAGTTAAAATTATAATTGAAATTATAATTACACATAAAATAGCATAAATTTATTCCATATATAATATTCAACATTTTAATACCTTGCAAGAGTAACAAAAAGAATATAAAAATATTTATCTTTATCCAATCAAATTTAATGCAATTTTATCACAAATATAATTTATATGAGAAGACTTATATTTGTAAATGTAAAACCATAGCACCAAAAATATCTTGAGAAACAAAATCTGGATGGTAATTAAACTTGTAAATGCCATATCTCGTTCTGACTTCTTTTTATATAATTATATTATATAGTCATTGACGTAACAACAATTTAAACATATATCTTGTATAAAAATATTGACATGTTCTATAAAATTTTTCATTTTTTTTCTTATATTTCTGCAAAATTCTCCATTTTTTTTCTTACACTTCAACAATTCATTCTATTACACATTATATCGAAAAATGAACCCAATTGAATAACTCCTCACGACTTTATGGGTGACCTCAACGATAAAATTCTAGAAGATGATATCTCTTACCTTTATATAGACAAAGAAAATCATAGTCATTTGGATAATCAGAGTTAACAACTTGATGCTTTCTTGAAATAATAGAAAAAAAACAAATTTTATAAGTAATCCCAATCACGCAACACCAAATATTTGTAATGAAATTTATTAACATTTACATTGTTCAATCATCAATATCTTCCGGTAGCTTTAAAAATTTGATATTAGGATTATCGATAGCCTCAAAAAAAATTCTTGTATCGTTTGCGCTTCTTTCCCATTCAACCTAGACAAATATAAACTGTATGTTAAAGCCATATTTTGCCATTATATTTTGCCTCAATACACCTTTTATGTCATTAAATGGTATTTGATTTTTCTATGATAAACAAGCACGTATTCCATCAATAGCTCCAATACAATTCTATATAAAAAACACGCAAGAAAACAATAATTTCAAATGTAGTCACCAAAAAAATTCTTGTGTAATTGACATAATTATTAAGTCATTAACCAACATTAATGTTACCTTAAAATGTGACATATATCTTAGATTCATTATAATTTCTCTTGATGTTGTCAAAAATTTTAAATCTTTTATTTTGTTTACTTCCACTACTAAGGAGCACACGAACTTGAAAAAATTCATTGAAATATATACTAATAGTTTCATCAAAATATTAAAATTTCTCCTGAACTTTTCTATTTAAAGCATATAATGCTAAAGTATAAACAAACATGTTGACCTTCCCAATAATATTCATCGTCTTTGATGGTTTTAATCCATATTGGGTTTCTAAATCAAAGCACAAACTCCAAAACATAGTTGCATCCATCCTAAATATATTTACACAACATGTTTGATGTCCATTTAAAAATTCATTCAATCATTGCATTCTTGTGTTAAAAGACATCATACATCGTTTCTTAAAAATATAATTATTATAATACATAGTAAGTGCTCCAGTTGTGCATAATACTAGATTACAAAGATTAAACTATCTCAACCAACAAATCTCCTTCCTTATCATCATCATATTTATTATTATCATTATCATCATCATTTGTATTTCTATCATCACTAGCACCACTACTACAACTGAAACCGTTATCACTATTTCTACCATAATAACCATATGAGACATATTGAACAACATTATTCATGATATTTTCATAATCCTTATAAAAAAAATTATTAAACTAATTCGCGTCCATATCTATAATGTGAAAGAAATATTTCAATTGAATAAACACATAATATTTGTTATATAGAGATATAGGTATTACAACCTTTATACACATATTTCAATAAACTAAAGAACTATTACAATAAATTTAAATTGCATTTAATTTAATAATCACACATTAAATTGATTTGCAATTGGATGTTTTGCAGTGTTGCTGTCAATTTTATTGTAAACATGAACAAAGAATTATATTACAACTTGTTCCATCATCTATCCAACAAGAATTTATCAGTATGAAAAATGAATATATACTTGGCAATTTCATTAGGAAGCAATGAGAATGGAAAAAGATGTGATTCATAATATGCCATGGTTATACCAGAAACATGGATATACATTAGAAAAAGACAACTCACCTCTTTAAATAGATGCAAGCTAAAATACTATAAATGAAATCCCTCGAAAAAACGAAAGCAATAGTGTCGTACAAAATATATTGAAAATGATAGGTGAGCCTTTATTGCAAGTGTGAATTATATAAGCAACAATAGTGGAAAAAAAAATGAAGATTCAATCTAAAAATATCAAAGACTTGCTTTAATTTCTACTAAACATTCATAACTAATGTTCTCACCTAAAATTCTAACTTACAACAGCCCACAATACATGATAACACAACAACAACCTTAACATTACAATACAAGTCAAAAATAAAATAAGTACACGCAACAATAACAAGTTATGTAAAATACAATATCATACATAGCTCCAAAATATCAACATGTTAATTAAAATACAATGTAAGAGATAATAACAATACATCAACAAAGTCATGTCCATATATGCAAAAACAAGAAAACTTTATCTCTTATTATAGTTCTAAACATAATAATAAAGCATGAGAGATTTCTTATCCAATTTGTTTTTGCATGATAAATATTACATTTAATATTAGGTTGTTCAAGCATGTAAGATATAAATTAACAAATTATTAAGTTCACAAAGCATTTAACATGTAAATGAACAAATCATTATATAACATCAAATAAAATTGTAATAATATAATCAACAACTTCATGATTGAAACATGAAATATCTTGAATGCTTTCCTATCCTTTTTTAATGACCTCATTAGTTTAAGATATCAATTGTTAATTACTTGACTTGTAATAAATAAATAGTTAACTTCATTAATGATGCTCATAATTAAGGCATGTTTTAGCCTACCATGTAGGGTTTCTTATCCTATCCCATCAACTTTTTATTTACATGTATAAATTAAGTTGATTTAATTGGTAGTTTTTATTTGCTTCTTTAGAAAACTTCTAAAATTAATATCAAAATACAAATCAAATCATGAGTAAAAATGTTTTCCTTCCTCATCCTTATCACAAATTATGAAATCATGTTAATCTTTTAAGTGTCGATTTGGCCTTTTATGATGTTTCTAAAAGGAACTTTCATGTTTGTTCATCTTGTTTTTTCCCTAAAGTTTCTCCTAGAATGGGAGTACTAAATTGATTGAATGTATCAAAGGTTTTATTTTCACATTGATGAATCAATTATTTTTTTTTAAATAAGGTGACATTACTACCATTATGAATATAATATATTTTTTCATTATTTTTCAATACTACACTTATTTTTAGTTTAAAGGACAAAAATATTTCTAAATCAATTTTCGTATAATAACCATATTTTTTAGACAATATTTACTTTTTTGAGGTAATATATTTATTAAAAATATATTTATAAGGCAATACACTTATTATTTCCGCCAATATTTTAAGAATATCATTCAAATTTCAGTAATAATAACATATGAGGATTTCTTTATTCAATATTGTGCAATGATAATTAATTCCATATAAATGTAACTATAGAGCCATAAAATTTCTGCCATATAATATTTCTATATTCTACTGTAGAAAACAAACATATATGATGATAGAATCATCAATTATTATTAGATGATCTTAAATTAATCAACCATAAAAGTTGGATGGCACCACTTTAAAAACAAACATACTCAATCACACATAAATCAATTGGAATATGAATGGTTTTAAATGTTTCAGACATAATTTTAGTAAAACATTATTAAATATGAAACCTAGATATAAAGTATATTAAAAAGATTGATCATTACCTAATGGTTTAAGGTTTGATATTCTCTCAAACACTAATTTCAACCATGCAAATTTTCATTCTTTATTTCTTATTGTCGTTCATATTTTTCTTTTACTTGTAACCATAAAAAACTCAACAACAAAACAATACAACTCACTGTAAAAAACAACATCATTAATGGAGTGAAACTCCTTCATCACCTCTTCTATGCTACACTATTTTCTTATCCATAAAATAGATGTTCAATCACTCATAGTAAAGATGTTGCCAACCAATTGATCTAATCACAAGAAAAGTTGTTCTTTTATTTTGAAACCTTTCTATTTTGTACACTCTTATTCGGATAGTATAGAGATGTTTTTCTCTTCCCACTACTACTATGGTTACTAATATTATTGAAAACATTAACACGAGCAACCATATTACTAATGTCATCAATAAGATTTGATAAATTATCTTCCTTTGAATCTCCATTACCCTTCTTTATATTTATATCATCCTTGGTTGTATTTTTTATCCCATCACCCACCTCATCATCATAAGAAACCATACCTTGAGATGAAGTGCACACAAACTTACTAGTAGTTACAATATTTGTAAACATCATATTATATTTACAACACAAAGATGACTTGATATTAGAATATCTAAACTTTTTAGATTTTCATATTTCTTATAGCAAAGAAGATAGTTGTTATTAATTAATTTGAAAGGATTGATATATAAAAGTTAGAGTGTTTGAAGTAATTATACATGTTGTTGAACTAAAAACTAACCTGAATTTTTTATTTTCACCACTCATCAGTGGCAAAAATAGTTTCTAGTTCTAAACTTCATCCAACTTCTATTTCAGAAATCAACTTCTTTCATATCCTTCAATCTTTTTTTATCTCGTCTCATCAATTATTTAATCGTGTTTTAGTGAATACATGACTAATTTGCTCTTTAAAGATATCAGTAGAAAATTCTCATCTAACCTTGTTGAAATAAGTGTTCGGTCTCGTTCATAATATGCTTTATCTTGATACTGAGACTCTTCCATGTTCACAATTATAATGAATTTTATAACATAGAATTAAGTAGTTAATTTTGTTGATGCTATATATTAATTTCAATAGACAATTCACAAAGTAGATTTTTAAATTTTTAGTTAAATAATGTCTAGATATAGTTATGTTTTATTATGGATAGTCACTCAAAAGACATAACATGTGTGTCGCATGTTAAGACATTGTTAAATAATTTAAAAGTTAGAGTTAAAGTTGTTTATGACATCTTTAAAAGCTTTGTATGAGATATAATATGGATTTATAATCTTTCTAATTAAGCTTAATGTTTGAGGACTAGTACTAAAAACTTGATTTTTAATGTAGTAAAGATTTTAATTAGCATAGTATTGCAAAGAAAACAATGTAAAGGCTGGAATAGGTTCAAAACAATAGGGTATGTCAAAAATAATAAAGTTTTAATGAAGTTATATTGTTAATAAATTATTATTGAAATTGTTTATGGCAAGTTTGAAAGATTTGAAGGCGATACAATACAGATTTATAAACTTCATAATGACGTTTAATGTTTAAGGACTAGAATTAGAGAATTGGTTTTTAATGTAATAAAGATTTTGATTAGAATAGTAAAGAAAACAATATCAATACAATTATATGTTGAAAACAGTACGGTATGTTAAAAATTTATAAAGTTGTAATGAAGTAGTAATTTTAATAAAACAATGTTGAAGGTCATGTACGCTACATTTAAAGGAAAGATTGTATGATGTATTAATCTACTAATGGATGCAATTTTATTTATCATTTCAATTATTTGTTCCATAAGCATTTTAGCTTTCATATTTCATATGACAAACTTAAATTTTTTGAAAGTGTTAGTTTGAGTTTGTCATATAAACATCAATTTTTTTAATTACTTTAATGATGTTGTTAATAAGATATTTTTTTTCTTTTACTTTTTGAAGTTATATTAAATAAATAATTGATGTTTTGTATTGAATTTGAAATCAAAAGGAATCAGATCACAATATTTTATGTCTTTCATTTTTACAAATTACAAACATATTCATATTCATTCATTTAAAATAATTCTATATGTGTTATGTTTGCAGCATGCCAATAAATTATTGATGATATAATCAAAGAATAATGGCCTTGATTTCTAACCAAGATGTGTAGTAGAGATAATAAGCTATTAAGAAGGGATGATGCACATGCCTTAACTCTTTTTATGAATAATTTAAATAACACCAAACACAACTCTATAACAGATATAGGTAGGTATTAAAGTCACTTCAACATTGTATTTTTATCAACTACATTAGTCTCACACACTCAAGAATAATTTGTTAAGTTATTAAGTTTGTAAATACTTTAAAAATTAAGAAAGCAAAAGAATGCAGTATGAAATTTATTATGTGTCTTTATTTATGCACTCCATAACTATCACTCACTACTTATATTAAGCTTTTAATATTCTAAATTCTTGCTTCAGTAACATGATTTTTTAGAAGGATGGATGTAGTTTTGAGCATGATTATTAATTATTCTATAAGCAAAACATTGTTAATATATTGTTGTGTATACCTAACATTTATAAACACTGATGTTTAGAATAAACAATGCAAATTAATTCTATTATAAACAATGTCATTGTTTTGGTAGCTTGATAAACTCGATATCATTATGTTATTCGTCAACTAAAAAAGAATTAAATTCAAAATAACATAAAATTTAAATGCATATTGCAAGTTATACATGGTAAGCATACTATATAAAGGTAATAAACAAATTGATATAATTTAATTGATAATAAAGAAAACTTCATAGAAGATGAAATAAATTGAAAATATGATTACCAATGTTCAGTGTTTTTTGTAACAAACAAAGAAAAAGATGATAGATCTTTGAGTGCTAACCAAGGTTATAAAAAAAAATCCAGGATTCCTACAACAAATCATTGCAAGACAATTTAAAAAATGATGAAGAAGTTAAATATTTTGGTTAATATAGCAAATTCAAATAACATGCACAGTAATGGATGAAAAATTATTGAAATTTTGCTAAAGATTACAGTGGGGCGTGCACAAAGACAAGATTAAGAGATGAGGAAACCAGGTCCATTAAAGAGTTATAGGAACTTGGAAAAGGATGTTGGTTATTGCCGACATATTATCTTGTGGGTATTGAAAAAGTTTGTACCTAAAAAAATAGATTAGAGCATCTATAACAGATGATTGAAGGGAGAAGAATTTGTGAAAAACAAATGAAAACAAAGGGATGATGAAGATGGTAGGGAGTAAATCAAACATGCAGGAAAAAAAAAAAGGATACAAGAGGGATATCTTGGTCAGTTACAAATTGAACAGTCTCTACTAACAATCATTATAGAAAGAATTAGTTGAAAAGCATATATTAGCTGTTTTTGTTGAACCTGTGGTTAGACCACAAAAATTTATGGGTCCTGTTTTATTAAATTTATGGTTTCATTTTTATCAAACAAAACAAAATTATGGTTAGATCACAATGTACAATCTATCACAAAAACAAATATTTTTAAACTTTGTTATAACATGAGTAAAATGTAGTT
>NW_011502716.1:9886-17091 GCF_000495115.2 Populus euphratica | reverse complement strand
GTTTATGCCTTTCATTTCCTTTCCTTTACTTTGTTAACTCTTATCTTATTTATGTTCTTATTTTGTTTATTTATTTTTCTTTCTTTTATTATGTCTAGCTAAGTTTATTATGTCAAGGTGAAAAGGTTATACTAATGGTATAAGAATAAGTATAGTGTAAATTTAATATGGACTTTAATGTTTGATACTAACATGTTTTGTATTTGTTATCTTGTTCACTCTTTAATACCACCTGTTAAATGACCAATCTTGATTTATGTTGTATAACACTTGGTACAACAAATGCTTGGTACTTTCATAGCCCATATTGTATGGTATAACTGACACCTGAGCTATGAAAGGAACTTGATTTGTTGTTAACATAAGTTATAATCATGAATGCTTGACTATTGTCAAAATTAGAGCCATTTAATGAAAGTTGTAGGAAATTATCTCATCTTTCTTGTGTAAAAAATTCAGGTCATTTGGACGTCTAGAACTCTAGATATGGGCCAAACACTGAACAGTGCTTGGGCTAGAAAATAAATTCGGACTTCTTTGTTGTTGCTACAATTTGGACTTGAAAATGGTCTTTTTAGATCTTAGGCTCTATATAAAAGTTGTCGGCCTATGTCTTACCTTTCCATCCATATAAAGTAGACCTAAATTTGAGATCTATAGCTCCAGATATGACCCAATTACCGAACAGTGTTCCAGTTTGGATTGCACCGGCATCTCTTTTCTAAGTTTGGTCATCTCTTTGTCCTTTCAATTTCAATTCTTAAATTCAAGAATCAATCCTTTCATTTATGTGATAGGTCTGCATTTAAAATGAACATTTACCACAAATTAAAGGTATCTTATATTATTAGATATATTATTATAAAACATGCATATTTCATTATGTTGAATGCTTGAGATAACCATGCTTGTTAAAAAAAAAAAAATACTTGCATTGGTATGTGAATGAGACTTGTTTAGGATCATCATTACCTTTTTGGGTTCATTATTGTGTTGAACATTGCATGCTTTAATTTGGGATAGATAATATCTTATAAAGCAAGATATAGCATACTTTTTTTTAAGATTACTGAAGTACATCTTTCCTTGTAAAAGTTGTGTGAGTTGTGTGAATATGCATGAAAGATGAGTATGATGCTTTACTTGTGATTATCCCTTTTGATCTAGTCCTAAACAAGGTTTAAGTAAATAGAGTAATAATCATTACATAAATAAATAAATAAATAAATGTGTACAAAGTTCTATCTACTCCAATGTTTTGAGTTGCTCAGTAACTAGGGGTATTCATCACAAATGTTTATCTTTACGTCAAACGGCAGCTTGAAATATGAGTATGCAAAGCACTTTAAGTTTGTGACTTTGTGAGTAACCGGGTGCATTCATCACAAATGTTTGTATTCGCGTCAAAAGGGAAGTGACTACTTAAAGACAAAAAATAAATCATATCTTCAAAAAAAAAAAAAACAAAGAAAGAAAAAAAGAAAGAAAAAAAATATATAGATATTTCTCTAGTTTGCTACCTTGTTTGTGTTGGTGAGAAGGGAAGATTACAAGTTGAGTTTTCGTATGAATCAATTATGTTGGTTGCACGATAAATATGACTGAATTTGGAAATTTTGTATGGATGTTTGATTTAGAGAATGTGAGTATGCTTATTTTTCTTTATTTGCTATTGTGTACACTAAGTTAAAGATACCAATGTTTGCATGATAGGTCCTTCAAGTGTGATGAATCGAGCCTAATTATGATTGTTATTATTCTTTTTATTTCAAAGGTTTTATGTTTTGTTTTGCTTGAGGACTAGCAAAATCTAAGTTGGGGGGTGTGATTGTGCATCAAAAGTGTCATTAAGTCTCTTATTTTACATATGTATTTATTGTTTTTATTTGGTTGTTTTTATAATAATTGATGTGTTTTTTAGTAATGAAGTTTGTTTTAATGTTTCGATAGGTTTTTGGAGCTTAAATGAATTAATTCACAAAATTCAACGTCGGAATTCAGAACAAAGAATTGAAGAGACATTTAGTTGAAGATTGAAGCAAATCTTGGTTCAAATAAGTGCTCCAAATTTGTCCCAAAAATCAATTCTATTCCAATTCTAGAAAAGAATATCATATGATTTATTTCAAGCCCAAACTTGCCTTATGTTGTGTGCAAACTTCAACCATTAAACACTCAAGGTTTCAATGTCAATCTTAGCCCAAATAATAAGTACATTTGTATACTTATTTGATGCTCAAATTCAGCCCAAAAATCAGCCCCAAATCAGCCCTAAATCAACCCCAAATCAACCTTCAAATCAACCCAAACACAATCCATGATCTTACATGTCCACACAACAAATAACAATTGATTTATTTTGGGCAATCCATTGATCCAAGAAGGCAAGCACATGGATGGAAAGCTGGAGGGGATATTTTAACATTATTTTGGGTCAAAAAGAAGAAGGAGACACCTCATAAATGAGGAAGAAAAACGTGCACCAAAGTAGTTGTAAAGCTGTCTTGATTTGATTTTTCAGAACACCTTTCGGTGTTTTGCCCATAACTTTTGACTCAGGTGTCCAAATGAGCTGTTCTTTAATGATCTGGAAAGGTGACAGAATTGCCTATAAATATGTCTCTAATAGACTTCTCCAAAAAAAGCTTCTAAGAGGGTCGAATTGCTGTCCAAAGTTAGAGTCAGATTTGTGTCCGAATTTTTTCTGAAATTGTATTGTGTTCTTCTTTATAGATTTCGGTTCTTTAGTTTGTAAAACTTATTTTTTCAGTTGGATTCAAGTTCTTTCATGTTTATTGAAGTGTTCTTATATATAATCATGGTTGGCTAAACTCTTTCTTGGATCCAAATCAAGGATAATGGTGATTGAGGTGAGTTCTTTAGGATATGAATGAATCTTAATGTTTATCTTCTTATTTTCTTCATGAATGATTTATTATTGTAAAGAAATTTTAGAAATCATTTAGGTAATGTTATAATCTTGAATTTTTATGCACAAACTTTAGTTTTGGTATAGAGATTGCTTGATTCAATGTCTTACTTAATATGAAAGTACTTGTTCATTCTTAAGCAATAATCAATCTTCATCTTTCTAATCTTCATTGTAATATCTTCCAATCTAATATCACCATCGTTGATATTAGGTTGAGTTATCTTATATATGTTGAAGAAATCACCAATACATCACCATTAAAATTGATTTGGACCAAGACTTACTTTTTCTTGTCATTTAAAATCTATTTACATTTTTTTTTTATCTTTGAAAACAAATCCATCAATTATTTTCAACCAAGTTATTGTTAATTTAATTTCTCTTGAGTTTTTTTTTTGTTACTTAGCTTAATTTCCAGATCTAGCTCTCTGTGGATATGACCTCGATCTTACCGAGTTAATTGCTACATCGCACACTCGTGCACTTGCGAGTTAAAACAAGCCGATCATAAAAAGCGGTCAAGCACAACCCATTAAACATCCTTGTAGAATTAGTATATTTCCAAAATAAGCTGCCACATCCCTTTAGGAAAAGAATCCTAGCCAAATAGGAAGTCCACAAGTCAAAAGGAAGTAAATAACAAAATCCGTACAGCCTCTAGTGACCCGTATTGAGATACCTTCCCGAACTCCGGTACCTCGTGATCACATGGTCACGCAACCCACACGCAAAGATGCCAATTCTAAAAATGCACTTTTAAGTACTAATCACATTGTCACTCTTCCAACTAAAATTTTTGTGATTTCTTCAACCAGGGTTATATGTTTGCAAGTACGGGTTATGATTGGGCCTTTGAAAAATGTTCAAAGCATGAGCTTGTTCATGGATGCATTCCTTAAAAGAAGGCAAGGTTGGACAATCATTGGTTGAGTGTTCATTGGTTTCACAGATTTGACACACAATATTTTGAACAGATTTTAATTGACCACTCCTTTTCAATTCTAGTGTCTCGACTTTTCTAGCTAACTTGGCTTGACGGTCATGATCTTTCTTAAGGTTGTACATACCTTTACTAGATGTACAAGCCCTTGTTCCATACTAATTGAATTCTTCTTAAACTGAATTAAATGAATTAAAGGTTGTCCTTCATGCTGCTTAAATGTCCTCAGCGCCTCTCGGTCCATTTTACTTCATATGTTGTGAATAGGTCTATTCACTACTTCTTTAAGCTTATTTGACCCAGCTCTTATAATTGGCTTAATTGACACCTCTAATGGGTCATTGGCATGATTACACGTGGTGTTGGGCTGATCCTCATCAAGTTGTAAGCAAATTGTCTTTCATCTTGGAGATTTGGTTTAGCTGTCAATGCATAAAGAGTATTTTTTGACCTATAGGAAATCCAAGTTGCAATCATGAGGAGATAGACCATTTTAGATTCTTGAGAGAATCAAATAGAATGTTTATATGATTAATTTGTCAAGCGAGTATTATGTTAGTGCTATTTTTAATATTTCTACTCGTACTTTGTTTGATGTAAGTGATGATTCAAGACTAAATTCTTCTGCAAATAGATGGGATGATGAGGACTAGCTCAACACCATGACTAAACACACCACTAACCATTTAGAGGTGTCAAGCAGGCCAATTAAAAGGGTTAGGGAAAAGAAGCTTAATGAAGTATTGAATGGGCTTGTTCATCATATTTGGGTTAAGATGAACTTAGGGGATCAAGTGGCACTAATGGAGCTTAAAGAACATCATTTGATTCATTTAATCTAAGTGCAAGAAGGACCCGATCCATATACAATATGGGCCTAATGTGTTCGGCCCTATGATAGCCTTATTTCGGCAAGATTTTCTAATATAACAAGGATTAAAAGTCATCACATATTCTTCTTTATATGTAAGATAAATTTAACCAGATTAGATCCTTAATGGGAGATGATTCTTAGTATTCAAAAGAAGTTTCTTAGTGTACTAAGGAAATTAAGGGGCAACATATTTGTTTTCTATGCTATGAAGGATTATTTAGTGATTCTTCTTATCTAGGAAGGAATCTAATAAAGTCAGCAACTAAAGAGAAATGAATCATTATTTTTGTCGAAGTAAAGTAAGGAAACCAAGCTTTACAAGGAAAAGCTAGAGGCAACAACAAATATTTCCAAGAAACAATTGATTCTCCTACTCTATTTAGAATTTCCAAAGTCCATAATTGATCCTATAGCTATAAGGAATGATTTCTTGTCAAAAGAGACTATTTAGGCTAGGAAATAAGACTCTTTTATGTTATTTTCTTTGTTATTTGTGGCATCATGCTTTAAACCTTTATTTTAATTATTGTTTTCATGTTTTGGGTTTGCATAATTAAGGGTTAAGGTCTGATTGTAACAAGTCCTTATACAAGTTCACATCTTGGGAGTTATAGGGTTTAGCTTAGGTTATTGCACATAAAAACATCTTTATGACCTAAATTTCAGTTTCATTTTTTTTCTTAACAATAATTTAGATTGCTGCATCTATTTTTGCGAGTGTGTGAGGGTGAGTTTTCTTTTCTATGTTGGTCCTCTAACAAAATAAATCAATTTATCAAAAAACAATTGTCTTCATCGCGTCATCCACTACTTCTCAATTATGAATTGCTATTTGTTGGATGGGGGTTTCATATTTCAATAGTTTTGGTTCTTAGGTTCAAAGTAATCTCTATATCACAATTTTGAACTTGATTTCTTGACTTTTCAGGAGTATATCGCTACATGTGAGTTATGTGACTAAGTGCTTAGGGGTTCGCATCATTAAGTTATTTTGAGAATTATTTTTTGTAATTTTTTTTATTTTCTTTTTGTTTGGTTATATATTGGTTTCATATATTCAGTTTTTTATTTTTATTTTTAACTTTAACCTTCAACATTATATTTGTTGGAAATAAAGCTTGTTATGTTTTTATTTTCTTTCTATGAATTTGTCTCAATCTAGTGAACCATGTCACATGTTTAAATTAACCTGAGTTGACTTAGGTCATTTTATTTTTTCACCCTATCTAATTAATTTTTTTTCAGCTTCATCTTTCAAGATTTAGTCGACTTCACAGTTGTTCTTAATTTTTTTTCTATGAAATTATCATGATCTTATGACCAAGATTGTGGGTTTGGTAGGTTAACTTAAAATGTCTTTATTCATTTTTTTATTCTTTTTTCATTGAATATTATTTTAATTGGGTTTCATAATTTTTTTTCTACGGTATTATCCTAATTTCATGATCTAGGTTGTAAGTTTAGTTGGTTGATTTGAGTTGACTTGATTTATTGTTTTGAGTCCTTTTTTAATTGAATATTCTTTTTTCAATTTCTCCCTCCAACAACTCAATCTTATTTATGATGCGAACCTCGTGATCACATGGTCACGCAACCCACACGCAAAGATGTCAATTCCCGGAAAGCCAAGTAAATCAGGTTTGATAGGAGTGTGACACAAAGATAACTTGTACCTAGGCACCAGCACTATTGAAAACAGAAACCCCCACCCAACGAATATTGATTCGCGAACGAGAAGTATAAGGATGACGCCACGAAGACAGTTCTTCTTCGATAAGTCGTTTTTCAGTTCCTTAGAGAACCACGAAAGGGAGATTATCTCACCAACACACATACACACAAAGTGCGGCAAACAAGAAGTTTTATTTATCTGAATAGTCTTCTTTCCTTTTGTAGCTCGGATGAATAAGGAATCCTTGTAAGAAAAGGATTCTGAAATAATAATGAATCCTTGCCACTTGGAAACTATGTTGCAGCCCATTAAACATCCTTGTAGAATTAGTATATTTCCAAAAGAAGCTGCCACATCCCTTTAGGAAAAGAATGCTAGCCAAATAGGAAGTCTACAAGTCAAAAGAAAGTAAATAACAAAATCCGTACAGCCTCTAATGACCCGTATTGAGATACCTTCCCGAACTCCGATTGACCTGAAATGTTAACCCAAGGTAATACAATATCTCAGGAGACTCCACGTAAAATGTCAGCTCGATACAACAGTTGGATTGAGAATTATGACTATTGCTGTAAAACTGGATAGTTGCACATTTTACATTAAAATTCAAATTTGATCTTGCTTGGATCGTATCATATATTAAAGCAATCTGGTGGGATGTTTGTGACAGATGCAACATTCCAAGAATGATAAAAGGATGGGATGAATGGATTCGATGGGCCAGTGTCACTTGGCATGGCAAAAGTTTCGTCAATTTTTCTCGTAAACTCAGTTTTGCAGCTACAGT
>NW_011502716.1:0-8475 GCF_000495115.2 Populus euphratica | reverse complement strand
AAATTATCCTCACGCCGCTCGTGTTTCGCTCAAACACTCAATATCCTAACACGCTCACACCTCTCATCTCACCTTCTTGCGAAACTGAAACCAACACCAAATTGAACCAACTTGGCAGCGCAATCCAAATAGATATATGACTCAAGAAGCAATAACAACTAGAAAACAAGCAAAACGAAACTACAATGATAGTCTCTCGAGTAGCAAACGAGTCTATCCGAAATATCAACGAAACTGAAGACTCGAATAAAAAATAGAAACAAAAAATAAACAACGCCCAAATATGATGGATATTATGGAAATAAACTGCAAGAAACGAAATCAACAGAAAGCAAGTGAATTTCAAACGTTGATGCAAGACAGATTCGTTTACGACAAGTGAAGTCTGAATCTGGAACCTGAAGTAAATGATGTCCAATTGAGTTAACATTTCAGATATAGTGCGATATCAACACAAATAGACAGAAAATAAAGTTTGAGCAATTTATGACAAGGTTTGATATACTGACGTAAAAACGTTATGAATCAGACCTGATTAGACCCGAACTTGAAACCCAAAGCAAATGAAATCCAATTGACCCTAAATTTGATATGTAATGCGATTAGGACCCTAGTAATTCGAATATCAAATTTGAGAAATTTCTGAGTTGATTTGATCCAATTGTCTCTTGTTTAGTTTTCTGCGGCAGAATCCAATAAACGTCTTTTTGAACAATTTTTTTTCTTTTTTTTTTTGTTTTCGATGCTAATTATATATTTTGAACAATAACAGAATGAAATAACAATTTTGTTTCCTTTTATATGCCGTAAATTCAAGGAGAAGAAGACATTGGATACTAAGGAATTTTTTGCGGAATTAACAAGAAACAAAAATTTCAGGAGGATATAACCTGATTAATGGAGCCAAGCTCTGATACCAAATGATGCGAACCTCGTGATCACATGGTCACGCAACCCACACGCAAAGATGCCAATTCCCGGAAAGCCAAGTAAATCAGGTTTGATAGGAGTGTGACACAAAGATAACTTGTACCTAGGCACCAGCACTATTGAAAACGGAAACCCCCACCCAACGAATATTGATTCGCGAACGAGAAGTATAAGGATGACGCCACGAAGACAGTTGTTCTTCGATAAGTCGTTTTCAGTTCTTTAGAGAACCAAGGAAGGGAGATTATCTCACCAACACACATACACACAAAGTGCGGCAAACAAGAAGTTTTATTTATCTGAATAGTCTTCCTCTACATGTTTGGTTATGCCTCTATTTATAGTGATTCTAGACTTAAAAGAAACCCTAATGAACCCCCCTTAGGTGGACTTATATGTAGCCCACTTACAATTGACCCAAATAAGTACTTTCAGCTCGATCAAACAGTCGGATTGAGAATTATGACTATTGCCGTAAAATTGGATAGTTGCACATTTTACATCAAAATTCAAATTTGACCTTGCTTGGATCGTATCAATTTATTTATTTATTTATTTTTTAAAATCTCATCCTTCAATATTAAGTTAAGAAATATTGTTTTGTAATTTAGTTTTTAATTTGCTTTATTTGGAGTTATTTTAATCTAATGGATATAATTTTTTTTCCCCCAATTTCAACCTTCAACATTGAATCTGTTAAAAATGAAGTTTCAAAATTTTTCTTATTTGCCTTTTGTGATTAATGTTAGTTCGAGTTAACTTAGAGTTTCTAGGTTATTTTTTTTATTTCATTATTCAATATCGAGTTAATGAGGATTGAACTTTGTAATTTTTTTTTAATTTTTTTTTATAGAGTTATCCTGATATAATAACTTGGATCATGAATTTAATAAGTTAGTCTAAATTGAGTCAAGTAGTTTCCTTTCCTTTTTAAATTTAATATTTTTTTAATTTTATCATTGAACATTATATTGATTATAAATTGACATTTATAATTTATTTTAATTTGTTTTTTTATAAGGTTATTATAATTTTATGACGTAATTGTTAATTTGACAAATTAATTAATGTTAAATTAATGTATTCTCAATATTTGAAAGAAATATCATTAATTGTCTACATATTACTATTTTTTTTAAATGTTCAATATATATAATGTTTTGAGCTTACAATTAAAATTTTTTTATTAAAAAACAAGGCTTTAACTTTTTTTAACATTAAAAAAAAATTTAATTCAATCACAGTGCAATGCGATGATATTGGTGATAGAAAAGAACGAAAGATGACTTGAAACCAGTTTCAAAATGCCCACGGTTTGAGTTGGCAAAGATGACATAAACGAGAACTAGCTAGTTATATACAAGACTTCAAATGTATACAACTGACAAAATAAATAGCTTTCTACCTACAATACTGGATTATCAGTGCACTTGCTACGCAACCAAATTAAGCGCTTCTCGACTTTGAGAGACAAGAAGATCTCCCTTGCACTAGGTTTCTTGAATAGATCCAGAGCAGCAAAGTAGACTTCTTCCTCAACTCGTTGAATCTCATCTAGTTGCTCAATACAGTCAGCTATACAGTATCTCGCATTAATTTGCCTTACAGCACGTGTTCTCAGCTTGGATGCAGCTGCCATCTGAAATAAGCCCGCAGCAATAGCATCTTCAATGCCCTTGCGACCTCTTTTACGATTAGCACTTGTAGCAGAAGTACCATAGGTAGGCTGTTGATATGTGTCTTGATCATCTGCTACATCATCTGCTTCATCAGATTCTGAAGAGGATGAATCCTCTTCCATAGTGTTCAAAGGAACCTTACTGCAAGCTGAAGGAATCCCTCCCTCTTGTCTATGCTTCCCATTGGTCATTGGTTCAGAGAATATCATGCAAAGTTGTTCGTACATAGGGCAGCCACTGCTTCTTATAGTCTCAGCATCAGGGCGTTCCTAATGTGTACATTTCACAGAGTGTTTCAGGCTGACATTCAAAGAACACAAATCAGCCTCCAGCCCCAGGTTTGGAGGAAGTCCAACCCCAATAATATGCATTACAGGCTAGTACTGGAACTAGAAGTTGCATTATACATCATTTAATGGCATTATCAAGGTACCAGTTTTAGCATAATTAAATAAAAAAGACATATAAATCCAATAAATATATATCTATTGCAGCCCCGAAGTATGGGTTCAAGGAGGCTTCCTCAATCTTAGGCAGGAGAGGTTTTCAATTGCAAAAAGCAACGACAGAAAGAACATACCTTTATGTATGCAGCCCATGCTTCATCATTGGCACTAATCATCCCTGTAGATTCATCCAAACTGAATTCACTTCGTTCAAGTGAGCTTGCAAGAGCATATTGCCTCCTCAAGGCTGCATATTTGTTCTTCAACTGCTCCAAGTCCCATCTCAAACTTGTTTTCCGGTAGAATTCAGCACTCATATGCTTCCATGCTTTTTTGCTAAAAGAATTGCTAATTCTATTCCCTCTTTGAACCTGATCAACCATCATGTCCAAAAATACCTTCGTGACACCATTTGTCCATCTAGCCCGTGGTTGTTCTGGCTGCCGAGGAACTTGTCTCCTTGACCTCATAATTCGACTCACCATCTACAATTCCATTAAAAAATTTTAACTTCAAAAAAAAAAAACCTCTGATCATGAAAGGCAACACTTTGCATGGCTTTACAGAAAACCCAGAACATACATGGAGCAATATTCAAGATTTTTCAAAACACACCCTTTAAATGGCCATTGGAAGAGAGATGATATCAAATGCCCATCAGCTTAAACGTGAACTTACTACCAACTACTTTTCCACTCTAAACACATGATTAACTTTTCAGCAAAGCAAGTACTGCCTTGTTTTTAATAGATCATGTTAACAAGTTATCAACAAAACAAATTACCAAGTTCAATATTTTACATTGAAAATATAAATGGCCCACATGATCTCTCCACTATCAAGAAACAACTCCTATGCATAAAGTGGTCTCCCCATGTCATCAACAGCGAGGAATTGATCGAAGAATGACAATAGTTTAGTGAATATACTTGACAAAGGATCACTAAGCTCAAATTTATTCTTAAGGCCCAAGAAATAACCAAAGTCAAGTCTGCCAACTGATAACAGTATCCATCAGAAAGTAGAGAAGTAAAATTATCCATACCAAGAACACGAGGACATGCATCGAAAAAATTCAACACTCAGCTTATCAAAACCAGGTAAAATTTAGCTCATTTTTATGAACCTTTCTTAAAAACACAGGAATAAAAAACGCCCACTAAATTAAAAGAACTGAGAGATACAATTTACCTTAAAAGAAAGATCTATCTTTCAGCAAATTAGTTGGGAATTATGCAGAAAGACATAGCGCTTCGAAATCTCCCAATTCTAAAACACGCTGCTTCGTTCTTGCAGATTTTTGAGACGAGACAGCTGTTAGGCTAGTTTACACTTCAGTGGGCTTTCCCTATTGAGTGATTTGGGCTTTCTATCAGTTTGGGCCTACAGCCTAGGTCCGAGGCCGACGTGCATTATACAGCAGCAGCAAGACAAAAGGGTATACAACTTAGAATTTGGACTCCATTATTGGCCTCTGTTGGGCAGCTACGCGGGTCAAATTATTATTATTTTTAATGTACAAAAATTGTTCAAACATGGATTATGTACTTTATAATAAAAAAAATTAATTATAAATTTAAGGTTGGGTCATAAGAACAAGATAACCTAATAAAAAAAAATATCCAAATTTACCTGTTAACCTTGTAACCTGGGTCATGAGAACAAGATAACCTAATAGGAAAAAAAAAATATGAAGCTTAATTTCTAATCAACTAAAGGTTGAATAATAAAATTAAAAAAAAATTAACAAAAGGAAAAATAAAAAACCACTCAAGCTAATCTATTAAACATGTGACTTAAGTTATAAGATTGAAATAACTTCATAAAAAAAAATAAAGCTCTATTTCCAACAAATCTAATGTTGAAAGTCAAAATCAAGAGAAAAATAATTAAATCTATGAGATCTGGATAAATTTACTAAAAGTAAATAAAAAAAAATTATGAAGCTCAATTTTCAAATAATCTAATATTAAAAGATAAAATTAAAAAAAAATTAATGAGGATCAACCTACCACCAAGCTTAATCATGCCAAAGATCTATTAGAGATGTTTCGTGTATCAATCTATTAGAGGTGTTTAGTGTGTCAATTACAGGCACTAGGGCAAAGAAGCTTTAAAAGGTATTGAATAGGCTTGTTTAGAACATATAGAGTAAGATGGACCTAGAGGAGCTTGGAACTCCTAAGGAGCAAGAAGAACAACCTCTAGTTCATCTAATTCAGGTTCAAGAAGAGCCTAATTCATATGGATCAAAGGGTTACCAAATATGATTTTCTAAGCTAGGAAGGATTAATTAATAATTCTTGAAGGAAATTAAATTGGCAAATATAAAAGATGGAGATTTTTTTTCATTATTTGTCCATCCAAAATAAGAAAACCAAGCATAAAAAAGCAAGAAGACTTCATAATTAATTTCACATTCAAATCAGATTCTTTATTCTATTTGAGACTTCTTAGAGGTGGAAAATCTAATTCTAGCATATCTAAGATATTAATTTCAGATTTTTATTAATTTTGTTATTTTTTTCTTAATCTTTGATTTTTTATTACTTATTTGGGTCAATAATAAATGAGCCTCATATAAATCCACATGAAAGGAGTCTATTAGAATTTATTTTATTCCTTTAGGGCTATTTTTATTACTATTATATTAGTAGCATAAAAAAAATGAGAAAAGATAAGAGAAAAAGTCATTCAAAACGACAGTTATTTAATTATGCTGTAGAAAACTAAACAAGAAAAAAATAGATCAATCTACTTGGAATTAGCTCAAATTTAATACTTTGATTATACGGGTCCTAATCACACTATATATTAATTTTGGGATCAATTGGATATTGTTTTTTATGTTTTAATCTCAAGTCTGATTCATAATGTTTTTGTATTAGCATAACAAACCTTATTGTAAATTGTTCAAATTTAATATTTTATCTATTTGGGTTGAAATAACATTATATCTAAAATTTTAACTCAATTAGACATCATTTACCTTAGGTTTCAGATTTAGACTTAACTTGTCCTAGATGGGTTTGTTTTTAGGTCAACTTTTGAAAATCATTTTTTTCTATTGTATTCATTTTTTACAATATATTTACAACTATATCTAATATATTTGGATTTTGTTCCATCATCATGCATACTTCATTTCTATTTTGATTCGAGTCTTCAGTTTCGTTTATATTTTGGATAGATTTGCTTGCTAGTTGCGAGACTATCATTGCAATTTTGTTTTGCTTGTATTTTTATGTTTTTATTGCTTTTTGAGTCACATACACCTATTTGGATGGCACCACTGTATTGGTTCTATTTGGTGTTGGTTTTAGTTCTGTAAGAGTTGAAAAAAGGTGATACAAGGGGGGGAAAGCCTAATTTTAAGTGAAACACGAGTGATGTGAGGATATTTTTATAACTCTAACTAATTTTTATAGGTATTATCATTTTAGATCAAAACACACACCATTCGCTCTCGAGGTTGAACTTAATTTCCAAATTTAAGCTATGATGAATATAACGGAGAGAATGAATATGATGAAGATAATGGAGAGAATGAATTTTGTGATGGGGAATGTGTGTGAAGAGCTTGAGAGGGTGGCGAAACGTGCTAACAAGGTTGGTAAAAGTACCCAAGATATGAGAAAGGTTGGGGCTGATCCAAAATTAAACAATGATAGTAGGGCCAAAAGGCCAAAGTGGACTGATTATGAGGATTTTGAGCAGGAAGTTGATAATATCAGTGTGGTTTTAAAGATGAGACCATAGGCTATAGAGAAGGTTTTTGGTATTCTAGAAATTGAAGGGATTTTGGGAATAGAACCAAGGGCCAATTCAGCTAATAGGGAAATTTTCGTAACTTTAGGGAACATGATGATGCAGATAATGATTTAGATGATATCAAACCCAAAATACCTAGTTTTCAAGGTAAAAACAATTCCTAGATGTATTTGGAGTGAGAGAAAAATGCAAATTAGATTTTTGATTGCCATAACTATTTAGAGGCAAAGAGGGTGAAAGTGGTGGTCATTGAATTCATGGATTACACACTGATTTGGTGGGATTAGGATATGATTAGTATGAAGGAGAGTGAAGAAAGGCTAATATCATCATGGAAGAAAATGAAAGGGTTGCTGAGGAGGTGATTTGTGCCGAACAACTATTATAGAGATTTGAGTCAGGGTTCTAAGTCTACGAATGAGTGTTTCTAGGAGATGGAGATCATAAAGATTCAGGCCAATGTGATTGAGGATAGGAAAGCTACTATGGCTAGATTTCTTAATGGGTTGAATTAGGGACATTACAAATGTTGTAGAATTAAAATGATATGTGAAATTAAAAGACATGGTGGATATATGACAACGAAGGTGGATAAGCAAATAAGAGAAGGTGGCCTCGACTTTATTGGTTAGGAATTGCCTTGATCAATTTTAGGTTGCTTTAGGTTTATCCGAAAATCTTGATAAGAGTACTATGTTCTTATGTGATGTTGAGCTTAATACTAAACTGCAACTTTATGGTGCTCTTAATTACAAAAAAGGAAGATTGTTGGTTAGGTATCTTGGTGTTCCTCTAATTACTATAAATGTATTTTCTTATGATTGTTTAATTTGTGGTTTGAATTATTGCTAAAGATAGGAGTTTGTTGAACCCCTATCTTTCTTATGCAAGTAGACTTCAACTTCTTAACCCCATCCTCTTCTTTATTTAGGTGTATGGGTCTTGTTTATTCTTCCAAAGGCTATTATTGAGAAAATAAACTTTTTATTGAGGTCTTTTTTTTTTTTTTTATAGAAGAGTAGTGATCTTTCTTATGGTAATGCAAAAGTTGCTTGGGATACAATTTGTTTGCCTAAAGAGGAAGGGGGTTTGGGTGTCAAAAATCTTGAGGTGTGGAACCGCGTAGCCATGATTAAACATTTATGGTCTATTATTAATCCAGCCAAATCTATATTGTCTTTCTAGATATCTTCTTATTTGTTATGTGGTACAAGTATTTGGAAGATTCCTTGCCTCGAAAATTGCTCTTGGAGTTGGAGAAAGATTCTTAGTCTTTGTGCTGATATTTAGAAATTTATTTGTTCTATTTCCAAACAACCTATTCTTAAATTTCTCTAAATAAAAAAAATTATGAATCTTAATTTTTAAATAACTTAATATCAAAAGATAAATTTGAAAAACAAAACTAATGAGTTTAGCCCATCACCAAGTTTAATAATGACAAAGACCAATTGGAGGTGCCAGGCAAGCTCATTACAAGAGCTAGGGCAAATAAGCTTAAAGAAACATTGAATGGGCTTATTTAGAACATATAAAGTAAGATGGACCTAGAGAAGCTTGGGATGCCTAAGAAGCATAAAGAACAACCTCTAATTAATCTAATTTAAGTCCAATAAGAGTTCAATTCTTGTGGATCAAAGGGTTGCCAT
>NW_011502713.1:0-17110 GCF_000495115.2 Populus euphratica | reverse complement strand
CAATTTTTTTGGTTTGATTTGGTTTTTTAATTTTTATCACTCATTTTTTTTATTAAATTGAGTTTATCTGGGATATTTAAATATTTAGCACTGTTCCCCCCTGTAAACAGTAATAAAATGTCCTTTCTTGCGATTGCTGTAACAGCAGCTAGTTTTCTCGGCCCATGAAGCCGGCATGGATTTGTGATTTTGCTTTTGTCTTCAAGGAAGAAGGAAGCTCATTAGCTCCCACTTTGATTTGATTTTATTTATCTGTCACTTCTCCCAAAACCAGCATGCCCTTGCTGGGTTCTTTGAAGGTATTGATAGATTTTATGGGAAAGAAACAGTACGACGAATCCTGAAAGCTTATCACAATGCTCGTCGAGTTAAAACTTTGTGCACCTTTTGCTTCCGTCGTCTACTTTTTCAATTTAATACAGCCTCATACGTCAAAGGACATCCCAATCAACAGTAGCAAAATGGCAGAATACACATTGTGGGTTGGTATGTTTTTTAGTGGTTTTGACCAGGTTTATTGCTTTTAATTTTCATCAGTGGCTTCCCGTGAATTGGAGTCGCCAAATAAATTTTTCTGTGTTCATTGAATAAGTTGTTGTATTTTATTCATTATTTTTAAAATTTAAAAAAATACTAAGTAGAAATATTATTATCAATTTTAATGGGTTATATATTTCTTTTTTTTTCTTTGTTTTTTTCTTTTTTTAAAGGTGAAATCTCTAATTTTCTCATATTCATAGCAAATTTCAGTATTTATTTCACACACGTTGTTCTTTTTTATTTGAATAAATTACTAGGTTTATCATACACGGTTCAAAAGCTTAAGATATCTAGTTTTTTAAACTAACTTCAATTAAAAAAATTTGGATATATTACAAACAATGCATAAATATCTAGTTTGGATGATTTGACAAGATTTATTTAATAAATTCAATTCTCTTAAATAATATGTTTTTAAACTTCATCTGACCTGAAAATTTACCACAACATATTTTCATATATTTAGTATTTTCCTGTAAAATTGTAATTCAATTTGATTATCGATTTGAGAGATATGCTCAATTTTGTAAAACTAGTCAATAAATATTTTAATGTCAAATTTAAACCTGACTAGGTTCATATCATAAATTTAATAAACTCATAAAATTAAACTGAGTTTACTGATTTTACACAAGTCAAACATGATTTTATTAATTTTCAAGTTTTTAGTTTGATTTTACATGTTAAATATATGTTAACTCATAAAATTGAACCGAGTTTTTTAATTTTATACAAATCAAACTCAATTTTACTGCTTTTTAAGTTTTTAGTTTAATTTTACACGATAGATATATGTTGACTTGTAAAATTATATAATTTGATGACTCGACTCGTGAATTTAACAATAATTATTATGGCTTCTTATATGGTCCTAAACATCCTTCACTTTTGTGTAGCTTGTGTTACCTTTCAAGCCCTGGTGGTATCCCAGAAGTCCTTTATTTTTGTATGGTTGGAAAAAAATTTGATATATACTAAAAGTTATATATTTAATATATTTTGAAAGTTATATTTTTCATAAATTATTTTTCTAAAAGTAGCCTATAAAGTACATCTTAATTAGTAAAATTTTAATTAAATTAAAAATCATAATCTAAATAGAAAAAAATAATTTAAAATCAATAAGAAATATAAAGAGTCATTAAATAGTAGCTTTCATATCTACTTTGGACTTGAAAATGAAAACAATTGGCACGCTAATCGCTCCTAGATAATTAGACCTTGAAATTAATCTATAAAAATCTTTGCCTGATTCAACAAGTATTCTACTCGTACAAGATATTTTAAACCCTAAGAAATATTAATATTTAAATAAATAATACAAAAATAATAATTGTATTATTGTAATAACAATAATAAAGAAGTTGGTGAGGGTGAAACAAATAAATAAGCAGAAAACAGCCCCCCTTGTTTGTACACGTTATGTTTTATAATTACTGAACACTTAAAATTCAAGAATTTCGGAAGCGTGTGGATGCTAATCCGCCGAGTTCAGTACAAGTATGAATTGAGTTCAAAATGGTCTGAATTCCGACTACTTTGGTTCCACTTTTTGTTTGGCGTTTTTGGATTTATTATTAGACTTTTTACCGGTAACTATAATGACAAACAACTAAGAATGTGAATCACCTCCCCAAAGTCTACAAGAGGGCCATCATGTAGTATATATACTGTTAGTATTGTCTATGATGCGACTATCTTTGAATGCAATGATTATATATATAAAAAGAGATTAAAAAGTTCAGCACTAAAATAATTCATTATAATAAACAATATCAATTTAATTACAATTTAATTAAATAATATAATTAAATATTTAACAAATTAACTCATTGATAGGCTTACATTATCATAACCACGGGCATATTATCATTATGCATCATAAACAATCTCATCTTTTTCTATTGCATTGTTCAAATATGGAGCCTCCCTGACATCGTTAAGTGAAGAATGACATAATAAAAACTAGGTATTAAGCGTTACATACAAAATCATCGGTAATATCACGAATTGCGATCGTAGCTCTCCAATTCTTGTGCATTAAAAAATTCATCTAATATATTAAAAAAATAGTATTATAATTTATAAGATATAGATAAGAATTTTATCATGTTTAAAAAACCTAATTCACACATATCAATCTATTATATCTTGGTGCACGAGGTTCAAAATTATCTGGATTACATAATGGTTGACAAAAAGTGTAACATGGATGTCTTATAATATGCTTTTATTGTGGTGTTATGAATCGTCTTGTTATGTTTATGTACTGTGTCATGTAGAGATTTAACTCAATAGGCAAATACAGTTATGTAAATATATGATATCTCCTCACATGCCATAAATTGACATATTTTACATTTAAAAAAAATTTCATAGAAAATTTAAATTTAATAATACGTTCGTAATTATTATTAAAGAGCTTTAATTGAAAGTCTTCTTTTCATAACCATGTTGAGCATTTGATTTCTCCAAACATTAAGATAACTGATGTGAATATTCTCCCATGACCAAAACTTCATATTCATAATAAAAAAAAATTAGTAAATATTTAGATTAAAAATATTTAATGGAATATAATATGAAATTATACATGTAGAAATAATAAACATCCACCGATTTATTTCCCGTTTGACATAGATGTGGAAAAGCTGATAGTACAGATATGCAAGCATCACCAAGCACAAAAAAGTTTTCTAGTAGTAGCAAACTAACATGAAACTTCATTGCCTATCAGATTAGTAAAGATCATGGCTCTAAATATATGCATCATACATGCTCTAGCATAATAATGCAATACAATCTTTGTAGCGTTCTTTGGTAGGGTTTTTTTTTTCCAATCATGTCACCCTAATATAATTCTTTTTATATCTCTTAGGGGGGGACACTCATCCTAATAGTCAAAGACATAAATCATATTTGTTGAAAGTTGTGAGGCCTATAATAAGAATTTCATCTATCGAAAGGTTGATTTGTATGACAACATCTTATAAAGTTGGTGTCATCTCTCCAACACGAAAATACCATTAACATGATAGTTCATACTTACATGTGACTGCATACAAGTTATAGTTGAACGTTGCACGTTGTATTGAAGTGAATTTTTACATACCACCATTTAATTGCATTGATTAAATCAACCTAGTTCCAAACATTTGTCTAACCTCCAACTTAGTAGTTAAGCCTAAATTTCTTTGACTTAAAGCCCAATCAAATTTCATCACATGAGTAGAACCATTAGTATCTTCAATTTTAGGAACAAGGGATCTTATTGTTTGGTTTATTAGCTCACCCAACCCATCTTCCTCAACTACATCGGCATAATAATCATCTTTCTCATCACTCAATTCAGATTCATCAAAACAATACGAAGTCGTTATCATATCCAATCGAGGCTTCATACACACCATTTAATGAACTGATGTCAAGTTATTGCATCACCAACATACTTGTTGCATTTGATGATTTTATGGTCATTTAACTATAACTTGGGATCTGAGTCGACTCCAAACTAAAAAAATTTCCTACTTTAAGTTTTCTACTCAAGTAAGGCTTTAATATTTGCAACTCATTTACTATGATCAGCCTAACCATTTTATTAAAACTCATATCATCGGTAATAGGCACACAAGCATAATGATTTAAATGACCTCTACTTAACATCCTCTAAGTAATATCAACACCAGATTCGGCCAAATTCCATCCAATTCCTTAATACACTAAATTTTTAAATTTATCAAATGAATCGTCTAATCTCAAGCTATATAACTCAACACTTCCTTCATGGTAAATGATACCATTATTGCTATTGATGATTTTACCACTATAATAGCATAAAATTCCCACTATAAAAGACATGTTCTGTCAAAATCACAACAAAACACAATGTTAATTTGTCAATATAGAAAATTATTCAAGTTACATTAAAAAAACTTAAAAATAACAAAAATTATAATCTAAACCTTAAAACCAAAACACTAAAATAATCAACTCAACATAACTCATCAATTTTTCTTACCAAATGAGGTAATGTATACATTTAGCTAACTAATTTTATATCTAATTAATCTCAAATTATGATTCAATTAGGAAAATCAACAAAAATCTTAACCTAAACTTTAAAACCCTTATCCTAAAAAATTCATAAATTAGCTAAGTAAAATAACAAATTAATAAAGGGAAAGATGAATATACCTCAAATTGGTTAAATAGGGCACTTGTGGGTGGTGGCGATGTCGATAGTAATGACAATAAGGAGAGATTAATGGTTTTTATGAGTAGATGGATAAAGAGAGAACGGACAACTACAAAAAAGAAAAGAAAAGTGAGGTCTATCATAAGGAAGGGATATAAATGATCTTTTTATAATGGAGAGAGAGATCAACTGACTTGAGTTAAGAGCGATAGTGGAAGGAGGGAGAAGCAGAGGTAGAAAGAAGTGAAGGGATAAGAAAAAAGAGAGGAAATTGTTTTTAAAATAATTAAAAGGGTGGTCATGAGTGCATTGTATGTGCGATCTACAAGTGATGCATTTACTATATGCACAACCAATTTTTGCACATGTAGCTGTGCATATAGTAAAAGTGCAACCTATACGTTCCATATATACTACATACACTATTATTGTTTTTGTGCTAGAGTGAGAGTTATTTTTTTTAGCTATGCTAGTTAGAGAAATAAGTTTGTTCACTATGCTAATATGGAAAAAAAAACTCTAACAAAAGATAGTTTTAGTTTTATTATTTTGGTCTACAAATTTAGTTTGATATTTATGTTGAAAATATAGTAACCAAGTTTCCATATAAGTAACCAAGTTTCTATATATATATATATATATATATATATATATATATAACTTTGTTTTATATTACTCGTATTAGTCTAGATACACCATTTTAACCAATTTATTATTTTATGTTGGAATAGAATGGATAATAGAGGGACATAGTCATGCAAATATGAATGGAATACAAAGAAATTATTAGATTATTGATTCATGTTGTGTTGTGGGCTTGATTAATTTTTTTCAATATAAAAAATTATCTAAGTGTTGCTAACATTTTTTTTCTAGTAGAGTTATATTTTTTAAATCATGTAAGGGTTGATATAATGTGACCTGGTCATCTTGATGAGCCTAAAAACAACTTGAACAACCAATAAAAATATAGTTTAATTAAAAAAAATTATTCTTGATGACATTTTTTTTTTCAAAAATTTTAAACAACAATATATTGGACTTATTTGAGTTTAGCCTGTCAAATTCGCAACTCTAGTCATAAGACCATGATAATCCATATAGAAAAAAATTTAAAAAATAATAAAATTTAATTATCAGTAAACTCAATGTTAAAAGATAAAATAAAAAAATCAATTAAAAAAATATCTAAAAAAACAACTCCATTCAACTAAGTTAATTTATCAAACCTATGACTCAGGTCATACATATAAAATAACTTTATAAATAAAACAAGTTAAAATAAATTATAAAACTCAAGTCCTAATCAAACTTATATTGAAAGATGAAATTTTAAAAAAAAATCAATTAAAAACATACATAAAAATTATCCAAGTTGATCTAAGTTAATCGACCAAGCTCATTCTACAAGTCATGAGATTGAGATAAACTTATAGAAAGTAATAAAAAACTAGCTTAAATCAACCTAAACTAACCTACTAAATCCGCAACCTGTGTCATGAGGTTGAGATAAACTTAGGGAAAGCACATCAAAATAAATTATGAAGCACAATTTTCAATTAACTCAATATTTAAGAATAAAATTGGTAAAAAAATCAATTTAAAAAATAAAACATTATTTAAATAAATAGTGTTTTGTAGAGTAATACACAATGAAAATAAGCCCGATTATCATGCTCGAATAACTTTGTATAAATAAAATCAAAATAAATTAAAATATTAAAAAATAAAATATTGAATAATAAAATTAAAAAATAATAGAATGAATAATGATTTATGAGATTTCTTAATGATAAAATTATTATCTTTTTAGTGATTTGTTAATTTTTTTAGAAACATTAAATAAACATGTAAAATTAAAATTATTAGAAAAACTAATATTAATTGATGTGCAAATTAATTTGAAGACGCATATGAAAGGGTTGCCCAGATTCTTAGTTATGAAAACTATATACAAGTAATAATCATGAAATTAATGAGGGGCAAAAATAATTTGGCAGTTATAGCCTTCGTAAATTCGTGTTTCTAGAACCAGTTGAACAATTTGGTCACAATATGTGTGCTTCATTGATGATAAATTCATGACACTAGCCTTACGATGATATGATGTGAGTTGGATTTTAATTTAATCTATAATGTGAAAGAACAAGACCCAAATGTTTATTAATATAAGGGTATTATTTACGTACAAGACACAAATGTTTATTAATATAAGGGTATTATTTACGTTTAATGAAATGAATTAAGAATATTTAAATATATAAATTAAAAAATAATTATTAATACTAATTAAATATTAAAATAAAAAACTAATTTTCTTAATAAAAAGTAAAAGAGTTGATATTAAAATACATGTAGGTGTGCTTTTTTTGCATTAATGAATGGCAATTGTTGCGAGGTAAATTTTTTGCTTTGTGAATAAACATGTGCGGTAACCTAGTCCTTCACTAAACTCAGTTTTTCCTCGTCAATTTCATTCGTGTTTGTCTAGTAATTAAGTGTTATCCTCACCCGAAATGTTTCCCCACTTTCCCAAAGTTAAAAGACAAGCGGAATACATAAGTAGATTGCACAACACAAAGCACACTGAGAATACAAGAAAAACTCTCAACCTTTATTTATCTCGTCAACAAAGGATTATACAATATGTATTATGCACAAAATTTGCATGTTACACAACAAAGCTTACACATGTTATTCCCTCTCTATACATCCTATATACAACTAAGAGTATCAACAACTATTTATAGCCAAATATGTGAGTTGCAATGCACACTTATTATTTTTATTTTTCAGGACATAGTGGGGGCACTTTCTCCCCTACGATCTTCATGATCTTAATGACCTATTTTCCAGTAAGTAGTGGATAGTTACTGGCCGTTATCCCATGATTCAGTAGCTTGTAGAACAATCCTCTAAGTAGCCTCCATATTTTGCCCCATGATTCCATGATCTAGGAAGTCCATAACAGCTATTAACCTACATTTTGCATGCCCATCTGGCAACCCCAACTGCCAGTTGTTGTTGCATCAGCTATTGAGTCACTCATATGTTTTGGACAATTATTCATCCAAGTTTTAGATCGTGTCAAGTTGAACCCATGACTTATATAAGTTGTTGTGTGCTGTAGAATTTATATTTGTGTGCAGGCTGCTAATTCATGTGTTGTTGGATTCGTATTTGAGTGCTGGTTGCTAATGCTTATCAAATTTTGCTACAGTTCCTATTCTTGTCAGCATATATCCCTGTGAGTTTTTCTATTTGGCCTAAACATTCCATCATCTTTTTTATATTCGATAATAATCTATGCTGTCCATTTTTTTTAACAAATCTATAGTTGTAAAAATCTGTGCTGCTTTTTTATCCCACTGTTAGCATGATTGCCACAATGTTTAAGCACTATTTTGGACAGTTTATTCACACGTGACACTGTTACAGCAATATTATTTCCGCTAAAACTCAATTTGTTTGCAGGAAAGTTGTTTTCTTTTGGAAAGTGAATTCTGGAAAAAATAAATTCCTGGAAAGTGAATTCCGGAGAAAATAAATTCCTGAAAAGTAAATTATTTTCTGATATTTGGTAGTGTTATGGAAAATAAACTGGAAAACACTTTTCAGTGTTTAAAAAAAGATGAAGAAATTAAAATAATAATAATTAACATTTCATAAAGTATTTCAAATAAAATAAGTAACAATCAAAAGAATGAGGACCAAATTTGATAGATAAAAAATTTCAATAAAAAAATAATAGAAGAAAAGCAAATAACAATTATAAAAATGAGAACCAAAGTTAATATAAAAATTAAATTTTAAGAAATGAATTTGAAAAATAAATATTCAAAACAAAATATATATAACAATCAGAAGTTTGAGGATCAAATTTGATATAATCAACAAATAATGACATTTCTAAATTTTTCACAACTTTTGAAAAGTATTTTCTTTCCAAATTTTTCAGGAAAAGCCAAAAAGAAAAACACTTTCCTGAAAACCAAATCAATTTTTTCTTTAACTGAAAAATATATTTTGTTGACCAGAAAGTATTTTTTGTTGATCAGAAAATGTTTTGTATTAACCAACTTTTCTAATAATAAATAAATTTCATAAATTTCAAAAATAATTTTTCAAAAATAATTTTTTAAAAAACAAATATTTCCTCAACTAAAATGTAAGGACGAAATAAAAAATAAAAAAAACTGCTCCATTTATGTGAACAGTTCAGTTTACTGGAAAACCACCCAAATCGTACAAGCGTACTGTATAATTAACATTGAAAAGATGATCGTCGGAATCATTTGAAGTCATCGGCGGTAAATTCGCAGAAAAATAATTAAAATGCTTCTGTTTATAAAAAAGAAATAATAATAATAAAACGTGATCATGGTCACGGTAACTTAGAGTCAGGGAAGCAAAACCCACAAAATACTTAAAGTCGACCTCAACCTGTCGTCCTCGGTGTCAGTTTTTCCCTTCACTCTCCTCGAAACCCACTCTCTGCCATTATATATGAATAAATATGAACGTGACGTGACCTGTTATCCTTATCTTTTGCCCCCTCCATCAGGAAACCTTCATCTTTATTTTGTGAGCACAGTTGACCACTAGAGTCAACTCCTTCAACCGAAAATTAAGCGCCATTATTTTATGAACACCTCTAGCCATGCAATGAAGCAACGAGGATTTCATTAATTCATATAAAAAATTATTTGCAGACAACCAAAAAAGGGTGAGCATCGGCTCAAACAGTTCGATTTGAATAGAGACAGATTGTCCTTTCCTTTCATTTCTGTGAGAGTCGTTTTCTCTCCTACAAGACGGCATGGACTCGTGATTTCCCTTTTGTCTTCAAGGAAGAACGAAACATAGAAGGAAGCACACCCTTCGATTTTATTTATCTGTCACAGCTCACAAAATTACTTTACCCTTGTTGGGTTCGTAAGAGACCTCGACTAATTTCGTGGGATAAACAGTATCAGATAGCAAGCACAATATTCGTCCAGTTATAATTTTGTGCAAATTTTGTTCTGCCGGTAACTTGATGATAATTCATGACACTAGCCTTACGATGTTATGATGTGAGTTGGATTTTAATTTAATTTATAATGTGAAAGAACAAGACACCCATGTTTATTAATATAAGGGTATTGTTTACGTTTAATTAAATAAATTAAAAATATATAAATTAAAAAATAATTATTTATTAAAAAATCTTCTTGACCTGCTGGCACCATTTAGCAAGGACATTGAGTCTAAGCATGCGCTGTTGAGTGTGAACCCAGTACTTCAAAAGACTAATCTTCTTGTCAGAATCAGGTTGTGGGTGGATTTGGATTTGTCCACCCATTCTTTCAAAGAAAGAAATGAAGCCTCGGCAGCTCGAATCACGAGAATTGAGAATTCCACAGTTTGTTGCCCTAACTCAGCGATTCCAGGTCTTCAAGGGTGAGGGCTTTATTTCTTCTTTTGGTTTATTACTGGATCTGCGTATTACAATTACTGTTATGAAGGCATAATAGAAGAAGCTATGGTTTTTGGAGACAGAAACAGAAGAATTGTTTTCTTTTACTTTTGTGTTCTGTGTTATTTTTTAGGTTTCGGAAGGAGAGAGAGATGGAGACTTACCTGGTATGGCTTGCGTGTGGCTTAAATTGCTCTGCAACTGATATGGCTGCTGTGAACTTCGAAGACAGGCGGGGATTTAGGTTTTCTGCTAAAGCCAAAAACGACGTTGTTTATATATATATAATAGTCTGGTCCGGATTTACTCGGGTCGATCGGTCCCGGGATTGACTGCGTTTTTTCAAGTTAATTTTTTGACTGGTTTTTTCGTTAACTTATCCGGATTTCAGTTCGGATCAGCAAGGTTTTCAATCAACCTATCTAAATCGGATTTTAAAACTAAATTTTTAAAAATTAAAAATTAAAAAAATAGTTTTGAAATCTCAAAACTCATTTTAAATTATTTTTTATTTGAAAACATCTTACAAATACTGTAATAACATCTGTAAACTCATGTTTAACTCTAAAATACCCTTGGATGACTAAATAAAAAACCATAATTAAATGAATTAAAAAAAACTTGAAGGACGTAGATCTACTTAAAATGCGAGGACCAAATGAAAAAAAAAAGTAAAAAAGAAAAAAGGAGGCTGCGCCATTGACTTGAACAGTGCATATGTGAACAGTTCAGTTTGCTGTAAAACCAACCCAATCGTACAATTTTACTGTATAATTAATATAGAAAAGATGATCGTCGGAATGATTTGAAGTCATCGGCGATAAATTGAAAGAAAAATAATTAAAATGCTTCTATTTATAAAAAATAAATAAAACTTGATCATGGTCACGGTAACTTGGAGTCATGGAAGCAAAACCCACAAAATACTTAAAGTCGACCTCAACCTGTCGTCCTCGGTGTCAGTTTTTCCCTTCACTCTCCTCGAAACCCACTCTCTGCCATTATATATGAATAAATATGAACGTGACGTGACCTGTTATCCTTATCTTTTGCCCCCTCCATCAGGAAACCTTCATCTCTATTTTGTTAGCACAGATGACCACTAGAGTCAACTCCCTCAACCATGAAAATTATGCGCCATTATTTTATGAACATCTCTAATCATGCAATCAAGCGACGAGGGTTTCATTAATTCATATAAAAAATTATTTGCAGACAACCAAATAAGGGTGAGCATCGGCTCAAACAGTTCGATTTGAATAGAGACAGATTGTCCTTTCCTTTCATTTCTGTGAGAGTCGTTTTCTCTCCTACAAGACGGCATGGACTCGTGATTTCCCTTTTGTCTTCAAGGAAGAAGGAAACATAGAAGGAAGCACACCCTTCGATTTTATTTATCTGTCACAGCTCACAAAATTACTTTACCCTTGTTGGGTTCTTAAGAGACCTTGACTAATTTTGTGGGATAAACAGTATCAGATAGCAAGCACAATATTCGTCCAGTTATAATTTTGTGCAAATTTTGTTCTGCATTAATCAAATATTCATTAAAATAACTTTTTTTTCTGTAATAAAGGAAACTGCCATCCTTTGAAAACATGACGATCCGACTAGAATCTAATTTACCCGATGCAATTGAGATAAATTTATAAAAAATTAAAAGAAGTTAAAAATTTGAATAACTCGACGGACTTGATGGATTAATTTGATGACTCCATTGATCTTGTTAAACTTAAACAAAACCAGTAACTCAAACCTTAAGTTTGATTTAAAAACTTTGAAAATTATTTTTTGATGAATGACTCAAAATATCTATAAAGAATTATTTTTTAGGGGAATCAAAGACTCTTAATGATTAAATTAATGTTTCTATTGAGAAAAGAAGTAATAAATATATTAAAGAATATTAAATTATAAGAACAAGGTTGTTTATTCTTATTCTGGATATATATATTTTTGAATATAAATTGTGAATCTTTTACCCGGATAGTTCAAAAGATATGTATAACTCATAGACTTTATTTTTTAATTAAGCCACGAGATTAAAGATTTATTTTGTTTTGATAGCATTAATAAGGAACAAATATTGATCGCACACGTATTAATGATAAAAAAATATATCTTACACATATTAATAAAGAAAATAATAATTTGATTTAGGATATTTGTTGAGCCTGTGAATATTTGGCCATATTATTGGGCTCAAAATTTTGAACTTTTAAAATTCCTTTTATAACACTTAATTTAGGTTTATTTGATGTCTAGATGAAGAAATTTAAGCAATAAGATGAGATTTTCTCTTTCTTTCTTTTTTCACTCTTGTTCGGTCAATAAAGCTTTTAAAGGAATCCAAAATACTATTTATATGGTCTGATTCCAACCATATTATTATGCCTAAACTATGTATTTTTTTCATTTAAGAAGGTATGTTATTTCAGTTGACTTTTAAAATTTACCATATCTAGATGTCTTAGTTCATAAAACTTTATTTCTAATTATTTAATATTATTTCATTTAAGTTTTTCCATGAACCTAGTTTTTTCCCGAGTTTAATTTACCAATAATTTACTTATACCATAAACATTTTAACTAGAGGTTTACATTCATAAAATGGTGTTGTAAGTGAAACTTATATCAATAACTATAAAGGTCTGTTGGATAGTTAGACATTTGAGATCAATACTGATAGTGATAGAGATCTCTGAGACATCTTTCACTAATATTCTCACTAATATGCATGTTCCTGCAATCCTAATGAGGAGTCTTTACAAGAATGAATCTTAAAGTGTTCATTCCTCTTTGCTCCATCACATCGCTAAAGATAATATTGATTGCGCTACTATCATCAACTGATATCTTAGGGACATAATGATTAGACAAAATTATAAAGACGACAAGAGCATATCATGTGGAAAAGTTACTTCTTTTTTGTCTTCTAAGGTAAATATGATAGGTTCATGTCACATGTTTGAAAGGTGAGAAGTAGTAAGGACTTGCTTCTTATATTTCTTTTTACCACTTCCATTATCACCTCCTACTGAGGTCCTACTTAAAATCACATTGATCTTTGACAATATTTGGTTGGGTTAGCTGGACTCTTCTCTACCTTGTTTAATATAGGTATTCCTATTTACAAATTGTTAGATGTCATGGTGTGTATGATGTCGAATGATGAATCTACCTCTTAGATTAAAAGGGTTATGATATGTTAGGAAAAATTATAAGAATCTAATTTAAAAAGTTAATGAGTCAATACCTAGTGTTATAGTCATTAGAAGACCTAATGGTCTGTAAGAGTTATGTATGAGAAAGACATATCATTTATAGTGCACCCTACTTATGGTAAGTTGTATTATTGATTAATTTCTAAATTATATTTCTATTCATTGATCTGTCTAAAATTCAAGAAAGGTTCATTTGAGTAAGGAGGTTTCTGCCTTATTGAATATTGTTGTGTTTAGATTCCTTACAATAGTGTAAATGTCTGTGAGTACTAGGAATGGTTTGTTGCAGTGGCATTAAAACCTTTGGTGTTACTAACGGTGTCAAGACTTACTGGGACAGCACAACTCAATTATGCCCTTGAGTAACTAACACCTTTAGAATCAGGAGTTACATTTGATTAATGAGTTGCTGGAAGTTTAATTAGGTAAAAGAGCCAGTAATAAATATAGATTTATTACCCATCTAAGTTTGGATTTATCTTGGTTTTTCTATAAAATGATTTGAAAATATCAAAAGCAAATTTTAGAATACAAACCGATGATTTTTTTTATCAATTTTTCATAAAATGATGTCAATTGATAATTTCCAAAATAAAATGTGCTTAGAACTATTGTTCTTTGCTGATTGGATTGGGGGTTGTTCTAGGAAACTATCTCTTAATGAATAACTCCTGATATTTATAAAAATAATTTTTAAAGGTACTCGAGGGCCCTCATATGATTAAATCAGTAATCTTATAAAGGAAAAAAATAATAAATATGTTAAAGAGTATTAAATTTTAAGAATAAGATTGTTTGTAATTGCTCTAGATATGTGTATCTTTGAATGTAAAATATGATCCTTTTAATTGGACAGTTCAATGGGAATTTATAATCCATTAACCTTGTTTCTTGGTTGAGTCATAAGACTGAAGAGTTTTTTTTTTCTTGATAGCATTAATAAGAGATAAATATTTTTTATACATGCATTAATGAGGGATAAATATACCTTACACATATATTAATAAAGGAAAAAATGAATTGAATTAAGACACTTATTGAGCCTATGAACATTTGGCTGTGTTATTGGGCTTAAAATTAAAGCTAAAGCCCATTAAGGTTGGGCTCAACACCTAGGCTCGGGCATGTTGCATCATTTTTCAGATATACCTAAAAATTAATAAAAGAATATTATTAAATATTTTTAAAAATATCATTTATAATTTTGTCCAAGGCTTTCATTCACTTTAAGTTGGCTTTGCTCAAATAAAAGGATGATATTGCTTGCCTATAAAGTTTATAGAATATTATCATCTTATTGTTGTCTTGATTTTGTTGCCATTAATGAATGGAAATTCAAGTCATTTAGTACTACTTTTTTTCCTTATATCATACAGAAATACAAATTCCTTTCTTTTGATTTCTATAAGAATAATTTTCTCATTATAACATGGATCTGTGATTTCATCTGTCTTCAAAAAAGAAGGGAACATAGAAGGAAGCTCATACTTTGATTTTATTTATTTATCACAACTCACAAAACTAATATACCCTTATTGGATTAAGAGTCTTTAATTAATTAAGGGATTAACAATACTATTAAGTATTACTTTGAAAGACATGAGATTTTCATCATGTAAGACTCCACTAGTCATCATCTCATATATTATCATGGATAGGATGTGTAAAATTCTATCTTTTTTTAATTTGATACTTAAACTTTTTTTTTTTTGTGATTTAGTGATAATTAAAGACCAGTTAATTTTGATTTCTTATGAAAAGGTATATTGAAAAAAAAAAGCATCTATAATGAAAATGACGTAAAACACGGATGTCATCCATAAGTTTTGTAAAAGATGTATTTTGGTACTTGAACTTTAAATATCACACAAATTATATAATTTCATTACCTCAATATTTTTCAATTCAATTTTAGTATAAAAAGTTTATTTTTATTATTTTTTAATCTCTGGTTGAAAGAGGAGAGAGAGAGAGAGGTTGCTAGATTTTGACATGATATTTGCGTCAAATGATTTCATTTGATGAGGAGAGTTCATAGTAGAATTTTTTTACCTTTAAAGTTTGTGAAACAATAAATTTGAGCTCGGGTTGATTTTTAGATTCAAGTTAATTTTGGTTTTTAGGGTGATTTTTTGGGTTTTTTAGGCAATAAGTAGGTTTTCATAGTTTTTATGGTGTTTTTATAGGTGTTGTAAGTCAAAATAAATTTGAAAAGGCATATTTTTAGGTAAAACAAACTTAAGCTCCAATTCTCAATAAATGACTCATTTATGTTTTTTAAAAAAATTGGAGTTGTTCGCTCCAATTATGAAAATAATAATTAAGGGCCCAATTGCGTGATTTTAATAAAAGAGGCTAAGCGGGCTAGTCTAGCCTTGTCTTTTTTGTTCTAACTCTTTTTTTAAATTAATGATTTTTTATGTTTTTTCCTCTAAATTCTTTTAATTTATATTTAAATTAGTATTATTTGTCTCTTTCATTTTGTTTGGAAAGCCTATTTTAAAAAACATTTATTTTTTTCAATTATGTATTTAAATTTCGAGTTTTTTAGATTTTTTTATAATTTTTTTTTTGTTTTTTGTATGGATGAATTTTATTTTTAAAAATAAAAAGATTCTTATTTTCAAATAATATCTCTAATATTTGTAGTCTCGCATAATTTATTTTTTTATTTTATTCAATTAATTTAATTTGTGTTTCTATTTCTATTATTGTTTTTTAAATAAAAAATTATTTTAATAAATAAATTTAACAAACATAATTGGGTAAATATGTTATCTTTCGAGATTAAATATCTTGATGTATATCTATTTTTTGATTTTTTAAATTTTATTTTTAGGTATTATCAATGATGTTTTATTTATTTATCCACACATATAGTTTTCGATTTCTTTGATTGTATTTATTTATAAAAAAATTTCTTTAAATTTAAATTTTTTAAACTATATAAATACATTGAAAAAATTTACACATATAATTTTTTTATAAAAAATAAAAATACATAACCCGTGGTAAATTATAATCCTATAAATAGTATATTACGAAAGGTTATCACCATAGTCTTCGAGTTATAATTTGTGAAAACTTTTGCGTTAATTGTCAGTCCTTTTCAATGTAATACGACTACAAACGTCGAAGCACATCACAATCAACAATAGAAAATAATAGCATATAGCCTTCATATATTGAGAAGGCATTAATCTAGTCTTGCCATGAGATTATATTTTTAATTTTCATTAATGGGCTTCCCACAAACTGGAATAGCTGAGCAATTTAATTCATTGTCGCTCTACTACTTCTAAAGGTGTCTAACTAACAAATTGAGGAGGCAATTATAATTATTATAAAGAAAACTGAGTTCGTGAGGTGAAAGCGTTGTTTAACGTGAATTGTGCGATCACTCATAAATCACTTTAGGTTGGAGCAATAATTTTTATATTAATTTTTAATTTTGATCCTCAATTTTTTCTCTCCTCCATTGAGTCTTTTGATTTCAAAATTGAAAGACAATTGCTTCCTATCTTCCTATCCCTTAACCAGGAATGAAATTAAAAGATAAATGAGCAAGGTAAAAAAGTTATCAAAAATCGATGACAGGTTAAAAATAAAAATCTCAATTTAGTCTTTTATTTTTTCAAATTATAGCTTTCAATCCCTTAAGTTCTTTGAAATGAAATTTTAGTATAAAATTTT
>NW_011502727.1:9466-17013 GCF_000495115.2 Populus euphratica | reverse complement strand
AGGCATGTGTGAAATGAAGGAATTAGAGGACTCACCTGATAATTGGACCTTTGCTTCAATCAACCAACGAATATCTTCAGGAATTCCATGATTCATTAACAATCTCAATCTTGCACATCCAGCGCGGTAAATTTTTGTAATCGCATTCTGAGGTAGAGCGGGAAAATACATTTTCAATTTTTCAAGATTAGTGTCCATTTTCTAATGAGAATTGGAAGAGAGATTCAAGGAATTGCACAAATATATACATAGATATCAGTTATTGTGGGAAATAGAAAGAACCGACTTAAGTCACGGAGTACCGTTATACGCCATTTGACCGGGGTGAGAGAAACTAGCAAAAATCACTAAAAAAGAAACAGAAAAAATAAAATAAAATAAAATAAAATCAATCTTTATATATAGGATCATCCAATTCAATAGAGTCATGTTCAACTGAAAAATTGTCAAAGTAAACTTTCAAACGATGGCCATTTACCTTGAAAACATTGCCATTCTTTGGATTCTCGATGTCATAGGCCCCATATGGATACACATGTTTCACAATAAAAGGACCGCTCCATCTTGATCTTAATTTTCCAGGAAATAAATGCAGTCGAGAATTATGAAGTAAGACTTTTTGACCAACATTGAATGTTTTTCTCAGTATTTTCTTGTCATGAAACTCTTTAATTCTTGCTTTATGAATTCTTGAATTTTCATATGCATCATTTCTTATTTCCACAAGCTCAGTTATTTGTAATTTTCGTAGTTGACTAGCATCATCCAGATTTGAATTGAAAGCTTTAATAGCCCAATAAGCTTTATGTTCAAGTTCCACAAGCAAGTGACAGGGTTTTCCATAGACTAGTCTATAAGATGACATACCTAATGATGTTTTATAAGCAGTTCGATAAGCCCAAAGTGCATCATTAAGTCTTAAAGACTAGTTTTTCCTATTAGGGTTCACTGTTTTCTCCAAAATATGTTTGATCTCCCTATTAGCAAGCTCTACTTGTCCACTTGTTTGAGGGTGATAAGGGGTGGCAACTTTATGTGTGATTCCATATTTCTTCATTAAAGACTCAAATTGCTTGTTGCAGAAATGTGTTCCACCATCACTTATTATAGCTCGAGGGACTCTAATTCGACTCAAAATATTTTCTTTCAAAAACTTTATCACTGTTTTGTGATCATTGTTTCGACTTGGAATTGCCTCTATCCATTTTGAAACATAATCTACTGCGACTAATATGTATAAGAAACCAAATGATGGAGGGAATGGACCCATGAAATCTATACCCCAACAGTTAAAGATCTCAATGACAATAATAGGATTTAAAGGCATCATGTGACGTTTTGAAATAGATCCCAACTTTTGACAATTTTCACAAGACTTGCAGAATGCATATGAGTCTTTGAACATGGTGGGCCAATAAAATCCACTTTGTAAGATTTTCCAGTTGTCTTTCTTGATAAGAAATTTCCCCCACATGCCTCAAAATGATAAAATTTAATGACACTACTTACCTCATTGTCAGCAATGCATCTTCGAAATATTGGATCATGATAATATTTGAATAAATAAGGATCATCCCAATAAAAGTTCTTCACTTCGTTCAAGAACTTTCTTTTATCTTGGGTACTCAATGAGCTGGCAATTGTCTTTAAACAAGAAAATTGACAATATTAGCAAACCAAGGCATTGTAGAGACAAAAAGTAAAGATTCATCGGGAAAGTAATCATCGATTGGTGTGATGTCAGTTTTCGAATCTGTTGTCAATCTTGACAAGTGATCTGCGACAACATTTTCGCTACCTTTCTTATGTTTGATTGTGATATCAAATTCTTGAAGTAATAAAATCCACCGCACCAATCTAGCCTTAGAATCTTTCTTAGAAAGAAGATATTTCAATGCTGCATGATCACTAAAAACAACAACAGGTGAGCCAACAAGATAAGATCTGAATTTTTCACATGCAAATACTACTGCAAGTAATTCTTTTTCAGTGGTGGTATAATTCATTTGAGCACTATTTAAAGTTTTACTTGCATAGTAAATTACATAAGGTTTCTTATCTTTTCTTTGTCCCAAAACAGCACCTACGACATAATCACTAGCATCAAACATTATTTTAAAAGGTAATGACCAATTGGGAGGTTGAATGATAGGAGCACAAGTAAGCAAGTTTTTTTAAGTTTAACAAAGGCTTCTTCACAATGTTCAGTCCATTCAAAAATAGTATCCTTTGTTAGAAAGTTACTTAAAGGCTTAGATATTACACTAAAATCATTGATGAACCTTCTATAAAAACCAGCATGTCCTAGGAATGATCTAACATCTTTAAGAGATTTTGGTGTTGGCAAGTTTGCAATTAACTCGATTTTAGATTTGTCAACCTCAATTCCTTTTAATGAAACAATGTGACCAAGTACGATGTCGTTTGTTACTGCTTGACCGCTTTTTATGATCGGCTTGTTTTAACTCGCAAGTGCACGAGTGTGCGATGTAGCAATTAACTCGGTAAGATCGAGGTCATATCCACAGAGAGCTAGATCTGGAAATTAAGCTAAGTAACAAAAAAAACTCAAGAGAAATTAAATTAACAATAACTTGGTTGAAAATAATTGATGGATTTGTTTTTAAAGATAAAAAAAAAATGTAAATAAATTTTAAATGACAAGAAAAGGTAAGTCTTGGTCCAAATCAATTTTAATGGTGATGTATTGGTGATTTCTTCAACATATATAAGATAACTCAACCTAATATCAACGATGGTGATATTAGATTGGAAGATATTACAATGAAGATTAGAAAGATGAAGATTGATTATTGCTTAAGAATGAACAAGTACTTTCATATTAAGTAAGACATTGAATCAAGCAATCTCTATACCAAAACTAAAGTTTGTGCATAAAAATTCAAGATTATAACATTACCTAAATGATTTCTAAAATTTCTTTACAATAATAAATCATTCATGAAGAAAATAAGAAGATAAACATTAAGATTCATTCATATCCTAAAGAACTCACCTCAATCACCATTATCCTTGATTTGGATCCAAGAAAGAGTTTAGCCAACCATGATTATATATAACAACACTTCAATAAACATGAAAGAACTTGAATCCAACTGAAATAATAAGTTTTACAAACTAAAGAACCGAAATCTATAAAGAAGAACACAATACAATTTCAGAAAAAATTCGGACACAAATCTGACTCTAACTTTGGACAGAAATTAGACCATCTTCGAAGCTTTTTTTGGAGAAGTCTATTAGAGACATATTCTGTCACCTTTCCAGATCATTAAAGAACAGCTCATTTGGACACCTAAGTCAAAAGTTATGGGCAAAACACCGAAAGGTATTCTGAAAAATCAAATCAAGACAGCTTTACAACTACTTTGGTGCACGTTTTTCTTTCTCATTTATGAGGTGTCTCCTTCTTCTTTTTGACCCAAAATAATGTTAAAATATCCCCTCCAGCTTTCCATCCATGTGCTTGCCTTCTTGGATCAATGGATTACCCAAAATAAATCAATTGTTATTTGTTGTGTGGACATGTAAGATCATGAATTGTGTTTGGGTTGATTTGGGGTTGATTTTGGGCTGATTTTGGGCTGAATTTGAGCATCAAATAAGTATACAAATGTACTTATTATTTGGGCTAAGATTGACGTTGAAACCTTGAGTGTTTAATGGTTGAAGTTTGCACACAACATAAGGCAAGTTTGGGCTTGAAATAAATCATATGATATTCTTTTCTAGAATTGGAATAGAATTGATTTTTGGGACAAATTTGGAGCACTTATTTGAACCAAGATTTGCTTCAATCTTCAACTAAATGTCTCTTCAATTCTTTGTTTTGAATTCCGACGTTGAATTTTTTGAATTAATTCATTTAAGCTCCAAAAACCTATCGAAACATTAAAACAAACTTCATTACTAAAAAAACACATCAATTATTATAAAAACAACCAAATAAAAACAATAAATACATATGTAAAATAAGAGACTTAATGACACTTTTGATGCACAATCAGTTACCATAAAATGACATTTTTTCCAATTCAACACAAGATTCTTCTCTTCACACCTAGTCAAAACCTTTCCCAAGATAGTCAAACAATCATTAAATGAATTGCCAAAAATAGAAAAATCATCCATGAAAATCTCAAGAAAATGTTCAACCATATCACTAAATATACTAAGCATGCATATTTGAAATGTGGCTGGTGCATTACATAATCCAAAAGGCATCCTTCGATATGCAAAAGTACCAAATGGATATGTGAAAGTAGTCTTTTCTTGATCTTCCAATGCAATTTTAATTTGGTTGTAACCCGAATAGCCATCTAGGAAACAATAAAATTCATGACCTGTAACGTTTTCTAGGATTTGATCCATGAAAGGTAAAGGAAAATGATCTTTTCTAGTCATTAAATTAAGTTTCCTATAGTCAATGCACATGCGCCAACCAGTAACATTTCTAGTGGGAATTAACTCATTGTTCTCATTTGTTATCACAGTGACTCCAGACTTCTTGGGGTATAACTTGGGTAGGACTTACCCATTTGTTGTCAGAAATAGGATAAATGATTTCATTATCTAGAAGCTTAATGACTTCATTTTTCACTACTTCTTTCATATTAGGATTTAGGCTTTGTTGCATTTCTCTAGAGTGTTTAGCATTTTCCTCTAAATAAATTCTATGTGTACAAATCAAAGGACTAATTCCTTTTATATCAGCTATGGTCCATCCTAATGCATTTTTTTGCATTTTCAGAGTTTGTAATAACTTACCTTCTTGATGTGCATTAAGTTTGGAAGAGATTATTACCGGAAAAGTTTCATTTTCTCCCAAAAATGAGTATTTGAGATTGGATGGCAATGGCTTCAAATCAGGTTTTGGTGGTTGAACACTTGAAGGTATGGACTTAATTGATCGTGGTGGCAATTCCTCAATTTGTGGCCTCCAATTACTTGTCTTTGGTTCTTCCTGAAAATAAATCATTTGCAAATTATCAGATTCACCAATCTCAATTTCATTGGAAGTGGTTGGAAATTGATCATGAATTAATTTTTTAGTAAAGTCCACTTCCTGTAAATCATTATCATCTCTAGGTTGCTTGCAAATGTTGAAAATATTCATCTCCAATGTCATGTTTCCAAATGATAGCTTCATCAGTCCATTCCTATAATTAATCAATGCATTAGAAGTTGCAAGAAATGGACGTCCTAAAATAATAGGAAATGAATTACATACTTCAACAGGTTGTGTCCAAGACAATAAAATCCACAGGATAAATGAATTTATCGACTTGTACTAACACATCTTCAATTATTCCTCTAGGCACTTTTATAGATCTATTGGCAAGTAAAAGAGTTATAGAAGTTGGTTTTAACTCACCTAGATTGAGACTTTGAAAAACTGAATATGGAAGTAAATTCACACTAGCTCCAAGATCAAGTAAGGCTCTTTCAATTTTATGCTCTCCAATAAAGCAAGAAATTATAGGACAACCAGGGTCTTTATATTTCAAAGCATTATTGTTCTGAAGATTAGCACTTACTTGTTCAGCTAAAAAGGCTTTCTTTTTCACATTCAGTTTCCTCTTCACAGTGCATAGATCTTTTAAAAATTTAGCATAGGAAGGAACCTGTTTAATAGTATCCAGCAAAGGTATATTGATCCTTACCTGTTTGAAAGTTTCAAAGATTTTAGAGTTGTGATTGACTTTCCTTTGTTTGGTCATGGCTTGAGGAAATGGAAGTGCTGGTAGAGAATCAGTCTTTTCTTTGCAATTTTCAGATTCAACCCCCTCCTTACCCTCAGATATTGACTCATCATATTTCTCATAAGGTTTAAGAGAGGGTTTTTCTATAACCTTACCACTACACAGAGTAGTGACTGATTTGACTTGATCCATATGTTGGCTTCCGGAACTACTTACATTTGCATTGCATTGCCCCTTGAGGGAGGTGGAGCATAAGGAGGTGCATATCCATGAGAATTTTGGAAATTGTGGTGTGCTTGAAATGGTGGTTGTGAAGTTTGTGCATTATTGTTCTCACTCTTCCAACTAAAATTTGGGTGATTTCTCAAACCAGGGTTGTATGTTTGTGAGTATGGGTTGTGGTTGGCCCTTTGGAAACTGTTTAAAGCATGGGCTTGTTCATGGAGACATTCCTTAAAAGAAAGCAAGGTTGGACAATCGTTGGTTGACTGTTCATTTGTTTCACAGATTTGACACACAATGTTTTCAACAGATTTTAATTGACCACTCTTTTTCAATTCTAGTGCCTCGACTTTTCTAGCTAAAGATGCAAACTTGACTTGAAGGTTATGATCTTCCCTAAGGTTGTACATACCTCCACTAGATGTATGAGGTTGAGTTTTACTCGGTGCCTCATAAGTACCCGCGGTGTCCCAATTTTGAGCATTTTCAGCTAACAAGTCTAAGTAATCCATTGCTTCATCAGGGTCTTTATCTTCAAAAGTTCCATTGCACATCAATTCAACCATTTGCCTATCTCTAGGTGTTAACCCTTCATAGAAATGTGAAACCAATCTCCATGTTTCAAAACCATGATGAGGGCAAGTACTAAGCAAGTCTCGATACCTATCCCAACATTGGTAAAATGTTTCTCCTGGTTTTTGAGTGAAAGTGGTGATTTGTCTCTTGAAAGAGTTTGTTCTATGAGATGGGAAAAACTTCTTTAAAAATTGTTGTTGCATTTCATCCCAAGCACGAATGGATCCTGGTCTTAAATTTTGTAGCCATGTTTTAGCTTTATCTTTTAATGAAAAAGGAAAAAGCTTTAATCTAATGGTGTTCATGCTACAATTTAAATTATTATATGTGTTGCACACCTCCTCAAATTCCCTTAAATGCAAGTATGGATTTTCCAATTCTAAACCATGAAAAGAAGGTAAAAGTTGAATAATACCTGGTTTAAAATTAAAATGAGATGCATCAGGAGGAAAAACTATGCATGATGGTGCACTTGTTCTTGTGGGATTCATGTGGTCTCTAAGTGTTCTAGCACGGTTATTCTCATTATTCTCATTATGAAGTGATTGATTATCTTCTTCGGCCATATTTTCTGAAAATGATGAGGATACCCTACAAAGTCTACCACTTGATGTACGTGACCACACTCTCATGCACGTGTAGGAATAAAATAAAAAAAGAAGAAGAAAGCAAAAGAAGGAGGAAGAAAACAAAATAAAAAGAAACAAAAGAAAAGAAACAAAGTTATATACAAGAAAAGTGAAAAGAGAAAATAAAATAAATACTATAATTTATACAAGAACTTACCTCCCCGGCAACGGCGCCAAAAACTTGACACGACGAAAAGATTGATGTCTTCTCCCAAGTGCAGGAGTGTCGAAGTAATAAATAACCCGGCAAGACCGGGGTCGAACCACAGGGAGGTTAATTGTACAAATTATAAACAACAATTATAAAACAACAATAACAACAACAACAATAGTAATAATAATAATAATAATAATAATAATAATAATAATAGTAGTAGTAGTAGTAGTAGTAGTAGTA
>NW_011502727.1:5380-7962 GCF_000495115.2 Populus euphratica | reverse complement strand
CAAACTTAGAAAAGAGATGTTGGTGCAATCCAAACCGGAACACTGTTTGGTAATTGGGTCATTTTTGGAGTTGTAGATCTCGGATTTAGGTCTACTTTTTATGAATGGAAAAATTAAGATGTAGGCCTACAACTTTGATGGAGTTTAAGAATTAAAAGACCATTTTCAAGTCCAAATTATAGCAATAATGAAGAAGTTTGAATCTATCTTGTATCCTAGACACTGTTCAGTGTTTAGCCTATATCTTGAGTTCTAGAAGTCCAAATGACTTGAATTTTTTTTCTTGGAAAGCTGAGATAATTTTTTAGAACTTTCATATGGAGGTCTGGTTTAAATTCTTATGTTATCAATGATGTTTTATTTAGACAAAAGAAGATAATGATTGTCACCAAGTTAAGAGTTGGCCACCCACTCATCAATTAGTCATCAAATTAATAGTTTCTAATTTTGGCCTATAAAAGGAGGCATTTGCCATGCATTTAGGCATCTTGGTTTTTAGATCAAGAGCATACTCTTGCTTTCTCTCTTTGTATTTTTTTCTTATCTTGTTTATTTATGTTTCTTTCTTTCATTATATTTAGCTAAGTTTATTATGTCAAGGTGAAAAGGTTACACTAATGGTGTAAGAATAAGTATAGTGTAAACTTAATATGGACTTTAATGTTTGATACTAACATGTTTTGTATATGTTATATTGTTAACTCTTTAATACTTTGCTTGTTAAATGATTAATCTAGATTAATGTTGTATAACACTTGATACAAGAAATGCTTGGCACTTTCATAGTAGAAACTATATGGTATAACCGACACCTATGCTATGAAGGGAACTTGATTTGTTCTTAACATAAGTTATAATCATGAATACTTGACAACATTTACAAATATTAGCCTTATTCGAATAACATAACTAATGTAATCATGTTAAAAAATTAATAATATGATTGGAACCTCCTTTGTGTGTGGTTTCTATTTATGTAATAAGAGTTTATACTATTCTATTTAAAATACTATTAGTGGATCCTATAACTTTAACATTTATTATTATGATTGTTTAATCCTTAAATTGATCTTCCATCTCAAAGTTCTCATCAACTTCTTCTTCTATTATTGTTATTGTTGTTGTTGTTGTTGTTGTTGTTATTGTTGTTATATATTTGTTCAATTCTTTGCTCTTTCTCCCTTCTTTACATCTCTTCTCATTTGAAAATGGACACCACTCTTTAAAAATTGAAAATGTATTTTCCTGCTCTGCCTCAGAATGCAATTACAAAAATTTACCATGCTAGATGTGCAAGATTGAGATTGTTAATAAACCATGAAATTCTGAAGATATTCGCTGGCTAATTGAAGCAAAGATCCGATTATTAGGTGAGTCCAACAATTCTTTCATTTCATACATGCCTGGAACAGGTAAATACACTTTTGCAAAGAAACGTCATGCAAAACGACTACAAGTCTGTTAAAGATGTGCCAGATGGACTTGTAATGCAAAATGTTCTTTAGGAATGGTATCTGTAAATCGTGAAGATGAAGTACAGTTCATTAAGAATGGCATGAGTAAGGAGTCTTTAGATAATCTTCTATTAACTCTTGAGACGCACCCTAGTGGAGATGTGCATCATGTAATTTATGATTTATAACCACAATTCCATAAAGAACATGTTTGATATAGTTTTAGGAATTTGATAAAAAAAGACCTTGTTTGCCAGTTTTTAAGAAAACTGGATAAGAAGTCTATCCCTGACCTATAGAGGGTGTTTAAACTGTTCTTGGACGTAAAACCAAGGGAAGATATGAGCCACAATCATAACTACTTGTACATACACATGTTTTTTTAAAATAATAATAATAATAAAAGAGAGAGAGAGAGAGAGAGAGAGAGAGAGAGACTCCAGTTGGCCTACATATAGGTGGTATGATTGCATTTTCACTTTCTCATCTATAAATTCTTCTCTTCCTTCCCTTCCTTTCTACTCAACCCACAAAGTCCACAGATATCAAAGTGTGTAGAAATGGCAAGTTTCTCAAGTCATTAAATACAAAATATTTGTGGTTTTGGTGGATCTAGTCCTGGGAAAGAAAAGGAGTTTTTAGAGTCAGCAAATCATCTTGGTCAGGTATTAGTTACAAGAAAGATTCATTTTGTGTATGGAGGAGGTAGCCTTGGGTTAATGGGGGGTGTGCCAATAGCTGTATTTTTAATAGGCAATCAAGTTTTGGGGGTTGTCTCCAAAGCTTTAGTGCTTGACCACTTTTTATGATTGACTTGTTTTAACTCGCAAGTGCACGAGTGTGCAATGTAGCAATTAACTTGGTAAGATCGAGGTCATATCCACAAAGAGCTAGATCTGGAAAATAAGCTAGGTAACAAAAAAAACTCAAGAGAAATTAAATTAACAATAACTTGGTTGAAAATAATTGATGGATTTGTTTTCAAAGATGAAAACGTGTAAATAGATTTAAATGACAAGAAAAAGTAAGTCTTGGTCCAAATCAATTTTAATGGTGATGTATTGGTGATTCCTTCAAGATATATAAGATAACTTAACCTAATATCAAGGATGGTAATATTAGATCGGA
>NW_011502727.1:0-5343 GCF_000495115.2 Populus euphratica | reverse complement strand
GGAAGATATTACAATGAAGTTTAAAAGGATGAAGATTGATTATTGCTTAAGAATGAACTAGTACTTTCATATTAAGTAAGACATTGAATCAAGCAATCTCTATACCAAAACTAAAATTTGTGCATAAAAATTCAAGATTATAACATTACCTAAATGATTTCTAAAATTTCTTTGCAATAATAAAACATTCATGAAGAAAATGAGAAGATAAACATTAAGATTTATTCATATCTTAAAGAACTCACCTCAACCACCATTGTCCTTGATTTGGATCCATGAAAGAGATTAGCCAACCATGATTATGTATAAGAACACTTTAATAAACATGAAATAACTTAAATCAGACTGAAACAATAAGTTTTACAAGCTAAAGAATTAAAATCTAGAAAGAAGAACACAACACAATTTCAGTAAAAATTCGGACATAAATATGATGCTAACTTTGGAAAGCAATTTAGACCCTCCTAGAAGCCTTTTTTCGAGATGTCTATTAGAGCCATATTTATAGGAAATTCTATCGCCTTTCCAGATCATTAAAGAACAGCTCATTTGGAAACTTGAGTCAAATGTTATGGGCAAAACACTAGAAGGTGTTCTAAAAAATCAAATCAGGCCAGCTTTGCAACCAGTTTGGTGCATGTTTTTCTTCCTCATTTATGAGTTGTCTCTTTCTTCTTTTTTACCCAAAATAATGTAACAATATCCCCTCCAACTTTCCATCCATGTGCTTGCCTTCTTGGATCAATGGATTACCCTAAAGAAATCAATTGTTATTTATTGTGTGAACATGTAAGATCATGGATTGTGGTTGGGCTGATTTGAGGGTTGATTTGGGGCTGAATTTAAGCATCAAATAAGGATAAAAATGTACCTATTATTTGGGCTAAGATTGACATTGAAACCTTGAGTGTTTAATGGTTGAAGTTTGCACACAACATAAGGCAAGTTTGGGCTTGAAGTAGATCATATGATATTCTTTTCTAGAATTGGAATAGAATTGATTTTTGGGGCAAATTTGGAGCACTTATTTGAACCAAGATTTGCTTTAATCTTCAACTAAATGTCTCTTCAATTCTTTGTTCTTAATTTTGATGTTGAATTTTCTGAATTAATTCATTTAAGCTCCAAAAACCTATCGAAACATTAAAAGAAACTTCATTACTAAAAAGCACATCAATAATTATATAAAAAAAACAAATAAAAACAATAAATACATATGTAAAATAAGAAACTTAATGACACTTTTGATGCACAATCACACCCCCCAACTTAGATTTTACTAGTCCTCAAGCAAAACAAAACATAAAACCTTTGAAATAAAAAGAATAATAACAACCATAATTGCTCGATTTATTACACTTGAAAGACCTATCATGCAAACATTGGTATCTTTAACTTAGTGTACACAATAACAAATAAAAAAAATAAGCATACTCACATTCTCTAAATCAAACATCCATACAAAATTTCCAAATTCAATCATATTTATCATGCAACCAACATAATTGATTCATACGAAAACTCAACTTGTAATCTTCCCTTCTCACCAACACAAACAAGGTAGAAAAGTAGAGAAATATCTATATATATATATATATATATTTTTTTTTTCTTTAAAGATATGATTTATTCTTTGTCTTTAAGTAGTCACTTCCCTTTTGACGCAAATACAAACATTTGTGATGAATGCACCCGGTTACTCACAAAGTCACAAACTTAAAGTGTTTTGCATACTTATATTTCAAGCTACCGTTTGACATAAAAACAAACATTTTTTATGAATACCCCTAGTTACTGAGCAACTCAAAACATTGGAGTAGATAGAACTTTGTATACATTTATTTATTTATTTGTGTAATAATTATTACTCTATTTACTTAAACCTTGTTTAGGAGTAGATCAAAAGGGATAATCACAAGTAAAGCATCATACTCATCTTTCATGCATAATCACACAACTCAACAACTTTTACAAGGAAAGATGTACTTTAGTAATCTTAAAAAAAAGTATGTTATATCTTGCTTTATAAGATATTATCTAACCCAAATTAAAGCATGCAATGTTCAACACAATAATGAATCCAAAAATGTAATGATGATCCTAAACAAGTCTCATTCATATACAAATGCAAGTTTTTTTTTTTTAACAAGCATGGTTATCTCAGGCATTCAACATAATGAAATATCTAAAATTAAGTTTTACATTATCCTCAATTAAAAAAGAAAGAGAAGAAAAGTATAAAGATTAGAAAATTGTTACTCCCCTTTTGTTTTCAAGGATGAATGTCTGATTGAATTGGGCATGAACTGACTTCTTGCTTGATTTTTTTTTAACCTGCATATCACAACTAAAAGAAAATATTGATTTTTTTAAAAATAAAGAACCTCACACCCCCCAACTTAACATAATGCATTGTCCTTAATGCATGAACAAGAAAATATAAGAGATGGAAGAAAGAAAAAAATAAAAATGAAAATAAAATAAAATAAAAACTCATTACTTCTGATACTACAATGGTATTGGATCTTCAAGATCCAATGTCTCAACTTTAGCCACAACGTTTTCAATATAAGATTTCAACCGATAATCATTTACTTTGAAAATATTTCCATTCTTAGGAGTTTCTACCTCAAATGCACCATGCTCAGAGATGGATTTAATCACAAATGGACCAATCCATTTTGTCCACTTCCCAAGAAAGAGATGTAATTGTGAATTATACAAGAGAACCTTTTGACCAACATGAAAGGATTTTCTAAGAATATGTTTATCATGCAAAGTTTTCATCTTATGTTTTGAAATTTTTGCATTTTCAAATGCATCATTTCTCAACTCCTCTAATTCATCCAATTGAAGCTTTCTATTTTTGCCAACCTTGTTTTCATTGTCATTGAATTTCCGGATGGCCCAATATACATGGTGCTCAATCTCAACAGGGAGATGACAAGGTTTTTCATAAACCAGCCTATAAGAAGACATTCCTAAAGAGGTCTTATAAGTAGTGCGATATGCCCACAAAGCATCAACTAGTCGTAGGGACCAATCTTTACGGTTTGGATTGAGTGTTTTCTCTAAAATGTTCTTGATCTCCCTATTTGCCAACTGACATGACGAAAAGATTGTTGTCTTCTCCCAAGTGCAGGAGTGTCGAAGTAATAAATAACCCAGCAAGACCGGGGTCGAACCATAAGGAGGTTAATTGTATAAATTATAAACAACAATTATAAACAACAATAATAATAACAATAACAATAACAATAATAATAGTAGCAATAATAATACTAATAATACTACTACTAGTAGTAGTAGTAATAGTACTAATAATAATAATAATAATAATAATAAAGAAAAAGAAGAAGAAGAAGAAAAGTTGATGAGAACTTTGAGATGGAAAATTAGCGTAAGGATTAAACAATGATAACAAACAATGTCAAGGTTAAAGGATCCACTAATGGTATGTCAAACAAGTATAGTATAAACTCTTATTATTCAATTAGAAACCACACACAAAAGAGGTTCCAATCAGATTATAGATTGTTAATATGATTACATTAGTCATCTTATTCGATTAATGCTAATACTTGTAAATCTCGTCAAGCATTCATGATTATAACTTATGTTAACAACAAATCAAGTTCCTTTCATAGCTTAGGTGTCGGTTATACCATACAGTATGGGCTATGAAAGTGCCAAGCATTTGTTGGACCAAGTGTTATACAACATAAATCAAGATTAGTCATTTAACAAGCAAAGTATTAAAAAGTGAACAAGATAATAAATACAAAACATGTTCGTATCAAACATTAAAGTCCATATTCAGTTTACACTATACTTATTCTTACACCATTAGTGTAACCTTTTCCCCTTGACATAATAAACTTAGCTAGACATAATGAAAGAAAGAAAAATAAATAAACAAAATAAGAACATAAATAAGATAAAAGTTAGCTAAGCAAATGAAAGGAAATGAAAGGCATAAACTTGATATTAATGAAAGCAAAGCATAAACATTACAAAAAATACAAAGAGAGAAAGCAAGAGCATGATCTTGATCTGGAAATCAAGATGCCTAAATGCATGGCAAAATTGGGAACTATTGATTTGATGACTAATTGATGAGTAGGTGGCCACCTCTTGACTTGGTGACAATCCTTATCTTCTCTTTTCTGCCTAAAATGTTATTGATAACATAAAAATTGGAGCCACTTGAAAACATGAAAGTTGTAGGCAATTGTCTCAGCTTTCTTGTGTAAACAATTCAGCTCATTTGGACTTCTAGAACTCCAGATATGGCTAAAATACTGAACAGTGCTCGGGCTGGAGGACAGATTCGGGCTTCTTTGTTGTTGCAACAATTTGGACTTAAAAATGGCCTTTTTTAGATCTTGGGCTCCATATAAAAGTTGTAGGCCTATGTCTTACCTTTCCATCCATATAAAGTAGACCTAAATCTGAGATTTATGGCTCCAGATATGACCCAATTACCGAACAGTGTTCCGGTTTAGATTACACCGACATCTCTTTTCTAAGTTTGGCCATCTCTTTATCCTTTGAATTTCAGTTCTTAAATTCATCAATCAATCCTTTCATTTATGTGACAAGCCTGCATTTAAAATAAACATTTACCATAAATTAAAGTTATCTTATATTATTAGATATATTATTATAAAACATGCTTTAGTTAAGGAGTTATTGATACTTCAAGTGCAAAATGATGATATAAAACCTTGATAAAAATGCACTTTTAAGTACCAATCTTTACGGTTTGGATTGACTGTTTTCTCTAAAATGTTCTTGATCTCACTAATCACCAACTCAGCTTGGCCACTAGTTTGTGGGTGATAGGGGGTACTGACCTTGTGAATTACACCATATTTTCTCATCAAAATCCTAACGGGCTTGTTACAAAAATATTTTCCCCCATCATTAATCATAGCCCGGGGCATGCCAAAACGAGAGAAAATATTTTCTTTCAAGAATTTGACCATAACTCGATGGTCATTAGTTTGAGATGCAATGGCCTCCATCCATTTAGACACATAATCAACAGCTACAAGGATGAATTGGTAACCAAATAAACTTGGAAAAGGTCTCATAAAATCAATCCCCCAACAATCAAATATTTCCAAAACAAGGATGGGGTTAAGGGGCATCATGTTATGCCTAGTGAGGCTACCTAGTTGTTGGCATTGGTGACATGCAACACAGAAGGCATGGACATCTTTAAACATAGTGGGCCAATAAAAATCACACTGCAAGATTTTGGCAATGATTTTCTTGGAAGAGAAATGCCACAGGGTAATGCATGACAAAAATTAATGACACTTGAAATTTCATGATCAG
>NW_011500167.1:295606-297427 GCF_000495115.2 Populus euphratica | reverse complement strand
TATAAATTGTTAGTAAAATTGTCCATATCCAAATCCTAATCTGTTCAGCTCAGATTTAAGAATCTATTATATTTATCTTTTTTTTATTTTTTTATGTTGTGTTCACAAGATTCAATATTTTCTTTATACACTGAACTGGGTCAAAAAAGGCGAGCCCTGCAGAGACGAGACCAGTGCTTTTAAACATGGGCCTTTAAATCTAGTATGAGGTTCGGATCACTGGATTTTAACTGGATTATTAAGTTACCCGGACTAATTCCAATTATTTTTATAAATTAAAATAATATTATTTTAATAAAAACATAAAAAAATAATTAATAAATTATAATTAAAATTTTAACCAAATCTTATCTAGTTAACGCATTACCTAAACAACCTATCAAGTTAACCAAATCAGCCAAATTTTGAACTTTTTTTATTTTTTTTATAAGCCTAACTTGATTCTGATCCCGAATTAACAGTCTTAAATTAACCGCCGAACCAGGCTGCAATTTAAAACTACAGATGAGACAAGAATCGATGGCCCACGTCGTCTCTGGGGCAGCAGTTATTTTAGTTGATGCTTCACAATTCTATTGAGTTTTATTATGAATTATTACATAACTTTAGGTTTTTATTTTATTTTTTTAGCACTGGTAAATGGTATTATACGTTTTTTTAGGCTGTTTTCAGATGTGGAGTGGAGCCGGCGCATTAGAGTTGGAGAATAAAATTAAAAAAAAAAATTAGAAAGGGCAAGAGTTAAAATTTAATAATTCTAGAGCTAAAATTTATAATTATTTAAGAGAGAGGCAAGGGGGGAAATAATTTTTGCACGGGCTAGGCCCCTGCCGGCCACTCCCGTTGTTTTTGTCAGACAACTAATTTGAAATCCACTTGTTTATTCTAAGAGAAATCGTTTGGTTTGAAACGGGGAGAATATTTTATATTAATTCAAAAAATAAAATAAAATAAAATAATTTTTATTTTATTTTAAATCTTAATTTGTTTTAGATTTTTTTATTAAATTTCATGCAAAATATTCAGGTTTCATTTCACATGTTACCTTCTAGTTTTGAAAAGCTATTAAATTAAATTAAATCTGATTTAATTTAATTTATTAAACTACCTAAGAATAATTTTTTTTAATAATAATAATATTAATAATTATTATTACTATTTTTATTAATAATAATATTAATTTTTAAAATTAAATTTATTATTAATATATATGATTTATATTTTTTTTTCATGTTTATATTTTGTAGGAATTTGAACAAAATAAAAGATGTTTTAGATTCCATTAGCCTTGATAACATTGATCTAATTTTATATTTAAAATATTCATATTAAAACAATTTACTTTCATAATATTTTGATATTTTATTTAAGTTAAAGATCTATTTAATCTTGACTATTTAAAAATATTTTAAATTTTAAAATTATATTTGTTTGACATTGTTTTTGTATTACATAATTTATAATTAATTTATCTTGAATTTAAATTATGTTTGTTGAATATAGATATATATGAATAGTACAACTTCGAAACAATACATCAAAATACTCCAAAATTAAAATATTTTATTTTAATTAAAAAAATAAAACACTTACCAAAATAAAATTGACAACTTTAATGATTATATTTCCAAATATAACAGCTCAAATGTAAATAAAGGTATCTCGAGGTGTTAGAAATTATAATAAATTTTAGTTTGGAAGTTTTTACGAATATGTTTTTTAAAAATAAGTTAATGTTTTATTTTAGTGTTTTTTCAGTCATTTTGATATACTAATATAAAAAATAAAAAATTATTTTAATATATTTTTAAATAAAAAATA
>NW_011500167.1:285538-293042 GCF_000495115.2 Populus euphratica | reverse complement strand
ATATATATATATATATAATAGAGGTGTTTAGACCTTTTTTTGTAAGGGGTTTTATCCTGACTTGGACAAGGTCAACATGAATATATTTATAGTTTTTGGCTAGATGTTTTTGTAAGAACTTCTGAGATAGGAGTTGTATGGTTTCAAAGGGTTTTGTAAGCTAAATATCTCGTTACTTAGTTTTGATAGTAAAATCTATTTTGAAAATATCATATTTAGATTTTTGATAAATTTGAGTTTGAGAAATTTTTAGGATTTTCCAATCATCAGTGTTTTTTGTAAAGTCAAAGGGTTGGTTTGAATCTTCCCTAAGCATGACACGGGTAAGAAAAGTTTTTGTATCCTAAACTCCTTCGAAACATATGAAAACCAAACACCCATCCTGGTATCAGAGCCTACTAGGGTCAGGGTAGGATTATTAACATGGAAGACAATTTTCTTAAAAAGAATAGAGACCATTAGATAATAGGTATATGTAACTAAATGGTGTAAGTCCTGTTTGAATCTTAGGATAATAAATCCATATAACCTGTAGCCTTTTTTCTAGTTTATCTTTTTTTTTCCATGGATTTTGTTTTCTATAGGATTACTTCTACTTCAGCTTCATCTACTTCTAAATCTTCTGGAAGTAGAAAGATTGTATAAAGTGAAGAAATAATCATTGAAGAGTAATTTTTCTTACAATCTGGAAACATATGAAGACCCTTTACTGACACTGATCATTTACATATCATAAACTCCTTCCAAACATATGAAGACTAAACACCCATTCTTGACCCATCTGAAAACGCTATCCAAGACGTTGTCTCAACCTTTAGTCTTACAATCTCCTTACATTTTGTTGGAGACCTTTCCTATTTGAAAGACAAAAGTGCTGAACTCTTTTCTAATCTAAGGTGTAAGAAGCTAAGTGACTTTCAATGGTACAAAAACACCTTCCTTGCCCGTGTCATGCTTAGAAAAGATTCAAACCAATCCTTTTAGAAAGAGAAATTCCTTGCCAGCCTACCTTTTCTCTTAGGAGAAAAGGTTAGAAACAAAATCAAAGATACCATTATAACAGAAACCATACCTTATGACCAGCTTACATATGGTGAACTTGGTAGCTTTACAAAAAAAAAAAAAGGTTTTAAGATCTGTTAGGATTTTAAACTCCAGAAGCATCTAAAGTGGGAAATAAAACGTACCAGACAAAAACTTGGTAATTTCTGTAACCAGTTCGACCTTTCCACCAAAAAACCCTCCTGCAGTGGAAACTGTTCACAACCCAAAAAATATCTGAGCCACAAACCTCCTTTTAAATGATTAGCCCATAAAAAACGATAATAGTTTTATTCCAAACCAAAACAACCTTACCACAAAAAGCCCTACAAATTTATCAAGCTTCAAAGACCTTTCCAGTCAAATATATTACCTATTACAAATATAACCAGAAAAGACATATATCCCATTTCTATATAGTTAATACCAAACTTCATGAACTCTAAATCGCTCTATATTACCCTTTACGAGCACCAATACCTATGACTTTACAAAGATCCTTAATAAAAAAAATTCAAAACCATATTTACTGTTCCAGAGTTACATTCCGAGATAAAAACCCTCAAATCTGAATTACAATCTCTGAAACAAGCTCAAGAAAAAGACTTTGCTGTACTACAATATCTTCTATCAAAAATAGAAAACTAGTCTGATACTAAGTCTGATATATAATACCAAACCATTGAATCTCATGCATTACCACATACACTTACAAATATTGAGCATATTCCAAATGATTTCCTAAATGTATTAACACAAATATCTTTCAAAAAATATTTAGTTAGAATTACTTTTATTTTCTTAGACGATTTCAAACTTGACACCATTGTATTATTTGACACAGGTGCAGATTTGAACTGCATCAAACGAGTGGTTCTAAAATGATTTTTATAAAATACTTCTGAAAAACTCTCTGCTGCTAATAATTCAAAATTATATATTGTCGGAAAAACTCAAGCCTCTGTTTTCAACAATGACATTTCTCTTAAAATATTTTTTGTTGTTACAAAAGATATTAATCATACCATCATTCTTGGCACTCTATTCATTGACATAATCACTCTATATCAAACACATCATAATTGTATTACTTCCAAAATCAACAACACCAAACTTATTTTCCATTCTTAGATAAGTCTAAGACTAGAAATTTAAATTTAATTAAAGCATGCTCTATACATACTTATCATATCAATGCATTAATTCATGAAAAACAATTTCATTTACATGATTTACAAAACCATGTTTCTTTTTGTTATATAATCAAACAACTACAACACCCTGATTTATAAAAGAAAGTCGTTGATTTACAAAATAAGATTGAACAATAAATCTGTTCTAACTTACCTAATGCTTTTTGGAAAAGAAAACAACACAACGTTGATCTTCCCTACGAAGATACTTTTTCAGAAAAATTAATCCCTATAAAGACAAGACCTATATAAATGAATGCTGATTTAGAACAACATTGCAGACTTGAAATCCACGATCTCGAGTTTAAAGGTCTTATCCAAAAGTCTCGATCACCCTGGTCGTGTGCAGCCTTTTATGTGAATAAAAACTCTGAAATCGAAAAAGGCACACCAAGACTTGTGATTAATTACAAACTTCTAAATTTTGCTCTCAAATAGATCAGATATCCAGTCCCTAACAAAAAAAATTATTATAAAAATTACATTCTGCATTCATATTTTCTAAGTTCGATATGAAATCTGGATTTTGGCAACTCCAGATTGATCCTAAAAATAGTTACAAGATTGCTTTTATACTTTTTTTGGCCAATACGAATGGAATGTAATGTCATTTAGACTAAAAAATGCTCCATCTGAATTTCACTGCATTATGAACGACATTTTTAATGCATACTCAAAATTTTGCATTGTTTAAATTGATGATGTACTTATTTTTTCACATTCCATAGATCAACATTTCAAACATCTATTTACTTTCTTCCATGCTGCAAAACAAAATGGTTTAGTTGTTTCTAAAACAAAAATTTTTCTCTTCCAAACTCGTGTTTGTTTCCTAGACCATTATATTTGCCAATGCAATGTAACTCTAATAGAGAGATCTTTGCAAATAAATTTTCTAATAAGATCACCGATAAAACACAATTACAAAGATTTTTAAACAGTTTTAATTATGTTCTAAACTATTACCTCGATATTAGCCATTTAGCCAAACCTTTAAATGACACGTTAAAAACAAACCCCATTTCTTGATCCAACCTCTACCAACCTAGTCAAACAGATTAAAAGGCAGGTTCAGACCATTCCTCTTCTCCATCTTGCCAACCTATTAGCTCTTAAGATAGCCGAGACTGATATTTTTGACCTATGTTATGGTGGAATTCTCAAACAAATTCAAGATGACAAAAAGCAAATCCTTCAATACACATCTGTCTACTGGAATGATTTCTAAAAAAATTACTTTACTATAAAAAAAAAAATCCATCTTGACAACCTTAATGATTTAGATCTGAGAGGCTGCAAAAGACTAATCAATCTTCCCATAGAATTAATTCAAGTTTCCTAGAGAATCTGAATCTTTCTGGTTGCTCAAATCTCAATGAGTGCCGAGAGACTGCAAGGAAATTGACATATTTAAATTTAAATGAGACTGCTGTTGAAGAGCTTCCCCAATCAATTGGGGAACAAAGTGGACTTGTTGCGTTGAATTTGAAGAACTGCAAACACCTGGTTAATCTTCCAGAAAACATATATTTGTTGAAATGTCTTCTAATTGCTGACTTCTCTGGCTGCCCATCTATCAGCAGGCTTCCTGATTTTTCGAGGAATATAAGATACTTGTACTTGAATGGAACTGCAATAGAAGAACTGCCATCTTCAATTTATGGTCTAAGGGAACTCATTTATTTAGATCTAGGTGGCTGCAACAGGCTAAAGAATCTGCCGAGTGCGGTTTCTAAGTTGGGATGCCTTAAAAAACTTGATCTTTCCGGTTGCTTAAGTATCACGGAGTTTCCAAAGGTTTCTAATAATATAGAGTAGCTGTATTTAAATGGGACAGCAATACGAGAGATTCCCTCTTCAATAGAATTTTTGTTTTATCTTGCTGAATTGCACCTGCGAAACTGCAAACAATTTGAGATTCTTCCAAGCAGCATCTGCAAGTTGAAAAACCTGCGAAGGCTTTATCTCTCAGGTTGCCTCCAATTTAGGGATTTTCCAGAAGTTTTGGAGCCGATGGTATGTTTGAGATATCTCTATCTAGAAGAGACATGCATAACAAAGTTGCCTTCACCGATTGGAAATCTGATGGGACTTGCCTGCTTGGAAGTGGGAAACTGCAAATATCTAAAAGACATCGCATGTTTTGTTGACTTGCAAATGAGATGGGTGGATTTATATTATCTGCGTAAGCTAAATCTAGATGGTTGCCATATATCGGTAGTGCCAGACAGTCTTGGTTGTCTATCGTCACTGGAAGTGTTAGTTCTAAGTGGAAACAATTTTAAGACTATACCTATAAGAATCAATAAAATCTTGGAGTTGCAATATCTAGGATTAAGGAATTGCAAGAGACTTGAATCATTACCGGAGCTTCCACCACGGCTATCAAAGTTGGATGCAGACAATTGCGAGAGTTTGAATTATCTAGAATTAAGCTCATCAAATGTAGTTAAGGGGAACATTTTTGAATTCATTTTCATTAATTGCTTGAGGTTGCATGAGACCAATGGAATCTTGGAGTACTCATTATTGAAATTTCAACTTTATACCAAAAGGCTCCATCAGGTCTGTTTCTCAAACCTCTGATATACATCTTTTTTTTTCTCTATTTGCCACCTTTCATTTTAAAAAGATGCTATATGAATTGTGTTAGCAGCTGCCCAATGTTCCAGAAGGGGCATGTAGTTTCTGCCTCCCTAGAGGTGTCTCTCCGGAGTGGTTTAGCCATCAAAGTTGGGGATCTACAGTAACATACCAGCTGTCTTCACATTGGGCTAATAGCAAGTTCTTGGATTTCTCTTTTTACGCTGTCATTGCATTTCATTCTTTCAGTCATAGTTTGCAAAGAAAATGATATGCTGAGTAAATACAGTGAGGTTTCAGTTGAATTCCAACCGGAAGATATGAACGGCATTCTCTTAGCATCAGGTGTTTGTCAAGTACGCGAGTGTGGGGTTCGTCTACTGGATGCCAAAGATAAACATGGATTAGAAACAAGGTTGCATATAGAGCAAGGTCGCAAGTTGCCAGCCGTTATAGCAAGGATGCAAGCCCAAAGAGCAAGGTTGCAAGCCCGTAGAGCACCGAGAAGGTATGTTTAATGTGACACTTGGGTTTCACGGTAGAAATAATTTAATAATTATTTTGACAAGGATATAGTGGGGCGAATTGCTGCCGAGTCCAAAAAAAATTGAAGATGACAATTGGGTTATTCTCTTATTTATCTTTATCTGTTCTCAAGGTTTTTGAGAGTTTTTTTATTCATTTCAAGTTCTTTGTAAGCCTTTAAATAGGCATTCTAAATTAATTAAAAGTATTGATCTTTCTAGTCAACTATGCTCTTTAGTATCTGTTTTTCTATACTCAAAACAGTGTTTCCGAAACTGAAGATTTCTTTTAGTGGAACTTAAGATCTCTGATAGTGGTATCAGAGCTTCTAAATCCTATGGGCTATGAGGCAAGCATTTTCTTTCTTTTAAGTGATAAAAACAGAAAGGGTAAGGTAAGTATTCTGAGTGCTAAACACTAAGAGGGCGAGCATAAATACTAGTGAGTTATTTTCCTTCTGTTTTTTTTTTTATCAATGTCTTCTTTAAGCAATATTGCATATGCAATTCTAATGTTTAGTGGTGAATTCTATCATATTTAAGCTGTTAAAATGAGATTTTATCTAAGATCATCTCAAGGCTTATGGAATGTTGTGGTGATTGATTCTCATCTACCACAATTGAATGCAAATCCTATAATTGCTCAAATGAAAGCACATGAAGAAGAAAAACTCAAGAAGGACAAAGACATTACCTGCCTACATTCTAGACTTGCAGATCATATTTTCATGAAGATAATGAATCTAGAAACACCAAAACAGGCATGGGATAAGCTCCAAATTGAATTTGAAGGGAGCAGCAAAGTCAAAATAGTGAAGTTTCTTGCATTTAAAAAGGCATTTGAGTTGATGAAGATGAAAGACAATGAATTTATTAAATATTATTCTGGTAGATTAATGGATATTGTAAATCAAATGAGACTTTTTGGAAATACATTTGAAGATCATAAGGTAATAGAAAAACTTATGATGTCTGTACCACAAAAGTTTGAAGCCAAGATCTCTACAATAGAAGAATCTTGTGATTTGCAAAATCTCACTATTGTAGAGTTAATTAGCAAACTTCATGTACAGGAGCGAGGGTTCAAATGAGAGATGATGAGGCTATTGAAGGAGCTTTTCAAGCAAACAATAAGGGAAAGACATGTATATCTTCAAAAAGACAGATTTTCTCACCTTGCTCTTATTGCAAAAGAACTAACCATTTTGAGAAAGATTGCTAGTTCAAAGGTAAACTTTCTCTCCAGTGTATGTTTTGTAATAATCTTGGCCATAATGAGAAATATTGTAGAATCAAGAAGAAACAATCACAACAATAAATACAACAACAAGCAAATGTTTTTGAAGAAGGCAAAAATGATGAGGAGCATCTGTTTATGGCATCACAAGCTAGCAATACCTCTGAACTGAATATACCTCTAAACAGTGATTGCACTAGTCATATGTCTCCGTTTTTGTTAATTTTTTGTTCTATTGATATATTAGTTCAACCAAAGATCAAGTTGGGAAATGGAGATATTGTGCAGGCTAAGGGAAAAGGCATTGTTGCGGTCAACACAAATAGAGGTATTAAAACCATCACAAATGTTCTTTACATTCGAGAACTAGATCAAAAAATTTTTAGTGTTGTACAAATGCTAAGAAATGGTTATGAAGTCTCTTTTAAAGAGAGATTTTGCTTTATCACTAATACACATGATTCAGAGATAGCAAAGCTCTGAGGATTGAAAGTCCTCGTTGTTTTGTTTTTTCAAATTCAAATAATAGATATTCATGGAGAATGTCATGTTTGGTATTGGGTTTTGAACGAAGATTGGATAAAATTTTAAATTAGTTTTTTAATATTTTTATTTTATTTTAATTTTTTAATATTAAAAAGAATATATTATTTTAAAATAATAGACATTCACCGACCAATATAGCTTGTAGGGAAGATGGTTGGTATATACAGATGGAATACGTTCGTTGATACATACTCACCGTATTACCTACGGCCGAGACATTTTTTTTTTGAAAGTTGCAACGACGTGATGACTTTGATTTTTTCAAATGATTATACAAACGGAATTATCGAGGGATTCAAGCTGGGATAGTCGTACAGGGACGTGACACTTCCACTAGTAGAATCACCGATGATTATACCGACGGAACGTGTTCATCGGGG
>NW_011500167.1:272914-281951 GCF_000495115.2 Populus euphratica | reverse complement strand
TTATTATTATTATTATTATTATTGAAAAAACTGAAAAAGAGAGAGTAAAAGGATAAAATGAACATTATTTTATCATCAATTATAAAATATATATTTTTACAAAGTTGGTATATATTTCTAAATAGTCTTTCGATATGTATATATCACCAAAGTCTTCTCACACACACCTATTTCTTGAAAGGGATTTTTTTTTTTTACGAACAATCCATGTCATTAAAAAAAAAATAGTATTAACCCCAAAGTCTTCTCACATTCTCCTGTTTCTTGATCAATAATTGGTATTGACCCCAAAGTCTTCTCACATTCTCCTGTTTCTTGATCAATAATTGGTATTGACCCCAAAGTCTTCTCACATTCTCCTGTTTCTTGATCAATAATTGGTATTGACCCCAAAGTCTTCTCACATTCTCCTGTTTCTTGATCAAACCATCTTTAATTTAGATAACGATGAGATCAGATTGTCTGTAAGAATTTACTTGAAGGAGTAGGAGAAGGCAATAGACAAGAAAAATCGTCTCTTATCATCAACAATATTCAGCTTCTTCTACGTCTTGTTAGCTGAAGGAAAACACATGTCAACTGTTCTTACGATCTGTTGGTAAGTCTTTCTGGTTCATGCGTCTTCTATATTTAATATTATATATACGAGTTTTATAAGTTTGTTTCATGAACGTATTAATTCTTTTTGCTCAGCTAGTGACTGTTCTTGCAATGAAAGTAATAGAAAGCTAGCATTGGTAGCAAGTGACGAGTGATCAAATTAAGATAGATCATATCAAATTAAGCTAGTTTATATCCATCGTTAAGAGTTTGAGGAATTTTCAGACAAATATATATTGTGTGGGTTCTTGTACTCTTAGACTTCAATTTGAAGTGGGTGCTCTTTGTATGTCTTTAGGAGAAAAGGGAGAGCACTTATTGATTCCGATTCTTAGTGATTGAGGAAGACACGATATGTTAACAGTCTGATATGGCATCTTCATCTGCTGTTGCTCATAAAAGGAAGTATGATGTGTTCCTTAGTTTTAGAGGCAAGGATACGCGCAATAATTTTACCAGTCATCTCTATGATGCTCTGTGTCGTAAACAAATCAAGACCTTCATAGACGACGGGCTTGAAAGAGGAGAAGAAATTACGGGTGCACTTCTGAGAACAATTGAAGAATCGAGAATTTCAGTGATAATATTCTCAAGAAACTATGCATCTTCTCCATGGTGTGTGGATGAACTGGTGAAGATACTTGAATGCAAGAAGGCATACGGGCAGATTGTTTTACCAGTTTTTTATCATGTGGACCCGTCTGATGTTGATGAACAGACAGGGAGTTTTGGGAATGCGTTTGCTGAGCTTGAAAGAAATTTTAAGCAGAAGATGGACAAGGTTCCAAGGTGGAGAGCTGACTTAACAAGTGCTGCCAATATATCCGGATGGGATTCACAGGTTACTAGGTAACTATAGATTCTCATCTTCAACCTTTTTTTCTGGAATTATAGCAATTAAAATTTATTTATAGCAATTAAAATTTCTTGAAGTTGATAATCATATTTTTGGATTCAGAAGCATATCTTTTGAGCTTTATAATATGTTAATGTGACTTCTAAATGTTCCCAAATGAGCAGTTTAAAGTATAGTTTTTCCATGCATCTGTAAATTTAGAAAAAGAATTACTTGCAAGTGATTGGGATTAGATTTCACATGTATGTAGTGTGATAATGTATGGCAATTGGAATCCGTCTCACAAGTTCCAAACTCAAGAAAAGATTGTGTTTCTTTGGGGTACTATTTGACATATCTGTTCGCCTCCATGTTGGCAGGCCTGAGTCGAGACTCGTGGAACAAATTGTGCGTCATATTTTGAAGAAATTGAATTATGCATCCTCAAGTGATTTGAAGGGCCTGGTTGGAATGGACTCACGTATGAAGCAAATCGAAGCCTTGTTATGCACACAGTTACCGGAGGTTTGTTTTGTAGGAATTTGGGGCATGGGTGGTACTGGTAAGACAACCATAGCTGGAGAGATTTTCAACAAGATCGCAAGGGAATATGAAGGTCACTATTTTCTTGCAAATGTGAGGGAATCAGAAAAGAATGGAGGATTATTTCGTATGCGAGATGAACTTTTCTCTAAAATAACAGAGGAAGAATATCTACATATTCGCACTCCACGTATTGGACTCCCTTTCATTAAAGACAGGATCTGCCGTAAGAAGATTCTGATTGTTTTCGATGATGTGAATGATGTAGATCAAATTGAAATGTTACTTGGAGGATGTGAGTCGTTTGGACCAGGAAGTAGAATTATCCTAACATCTAGAGATAAACAGGTGCTTAAGAAATATGCAGACAAAATATTTGAGGTTGAGGGACTGAATAACCGGGAAGCTCTTCTTCTCTTTAGTTTGCATGCATTTAAGGATAACCAGAGCCCAAAAAAATTTATGGACCTGTCTGTGAGGGCAATAAATTACGCTAAAGGGAATCCATTAGCTCTTAAAGTCTTAGGTTCCTTTCTATTTGGCAGAACGACAGAAGAATGGGAAAGTGCATTTAATAACGTTGAAAAACTAACTCGGCAAAAAGTTCATAGTGTGTTGAGAATAAGTTATGAAGCACTTGATAGTGAAGAGAAGAGTATATTTCTCGACATTGCATGTTTCTTTAGAGGGCATCGAGTTGATTTTGTGAAGCGGATACTAGATGGCTGCGGTTTCAAAACAGATAGTGGATTTAGTGTTCTCATTGACAGGTGTCTCATTAAAATTTCAGATGACAAGGTTGAAATGCATGATCTTTTGCAAGAAATGGCCCATGAAGTTGTTCGAAAAGAATCTCTTGACGAGCTAGGAGGACAAAGCAGATTGTGGAGTCCTAAAGATGTATATCAAGTGTTGACCAATAATCTGGTGAGATTCATATACCCTGAAAGTTTTCCCTTTCATATGCAATGCAATATGGTTGTACTAGTAAGTTTAAAATCTTACTTAAAACTTTGTTTCTCCTTCACTGGTTTTCAGGGAACTGGAAAAGTTGAAGGGATATTCTTGGATGTTTCAAAAATAAGAGAAATTGAGTTGAGTTCTACAGCCTTGGAAAGGATGTATAAACTTAGACTGCTAAAAATTTATAATTCTGAAGCTGGGGTTAAATGCAGAGTGCACCTTCCTCATGGCCTCGAGTCTCTTTCTGAAGAGTTGAGGTATCTCCATTGGGATGGATACCCTTTGACATCTTTGCCTAGCAATTTTCGTCCACAGAACCTAGTTGAAATTAACCTATCATCTAGCAGGGTTAACCAACTGTGGAGAGGAGAGCAGGTATTCTAAAATAACTCCATGCATGCACAGTTCTTTCTTTGAAATTAAGTGCATGTGGTATGCACGTGTAATTTCTTTCTGTTGATTTCATTTTGCTTCAGAATCTCGTCAATTTAAAAGATGTCAACCTCAGCCATTGTGAGCACATAACTTTCCTGCCAGACCTTTCAAAGGCCAGAAACCTTGAGAGATTGAATCTTCAATTCTGTAAAAGTTTGGTTGAGTTTCCTTCATCTGTTCAGCATCTGGACAAGCTTGTTGATTTAGATTTGAGAGGCTGCAAAAGACTAATCAATCTTCCCAGTAGAATTAATTCAAGTTGTCTGGAGACTCTGAACCTTTCTGGTTGTGCAAATCTCAAGAAGTGCCCAGAAACTGCAAGGAAACTGAAATATTTAAATTTAAATGAGACTGCTATTGATGAGCTTCCCCGATCAATTGGGGAACTCTGTGGACTTGAGACGTTGAATTTGAGGAAGTGCAAACTCCTGGTGAATCTTCCAGAAAACATGTATTTGCTGACATCTCTTCTAATTGCTGACTTCTCTGGCTGCTCTTCTATCAGCAGGCTTCCTGATTTGTCAAGTGGTATAAGATACTTGTACTTGGATGGAACTGCAATAGAAGAACTGCCATCTTCAATTAGTGATCTATGGAAACTCTTTTATTTAGATCTAACTGGCTGCAACAGGCTGAAGAATCTGCCGAGTGCGGTTTCTAAGTTAGTATGTCTTGAAAAACTTAATCTTTCTGGTTGCTCAAGTATCACGGAGTTTCCAAAGGTTTCAAATAATTTAAAGGAGCTGTATTTAAATGGGACAGCAATACGAGAGATTCCCTCCTCAATAGAATGTTTGTTTGATCTTGCTGAATTGCACCTGCAAGACTGCAAACAATTTGAGATTCTTCCAAGCAGCATCTGCAAGTTGAGAAAACTGGAGAGGCTTAATCTCTCAGGTTGCGTCCAATTTCGGAATTTTCCCGAAGTTTTGGAGCCGATGGTATGTTTGAGATATCTCTATTTAAAACAGACACGCATAACAAAGTTGCCTTCACGGATTGGAAATCTGAAGGCACTTGCCTGCTTGGAACTGGGAAACTGCAAAGATCTAATAAACACCGAATGTCTTCGTCGCTTGCAATCGCCCAACAGAGGCATGCGTTTAGATTGTTTGCGTAAGCTAAAGCTAGATGGTTGCAGTCTATCGGAAGTGCCGGATAGTCTTGGTTGTTTATCGTCACTGGAAGTGTTAGATCTAAGCGGAAACGATTTTCGGAGAATACCTATAAGCATCAATAAACTCTTGGAGTTGCTATATCTAGGATTAAGGAATTGCAAGAAACTTGAATCATTACCGGAGCTTCCACCACGGCTATCAAAGTTGGATGCAGACAATTGCGAGAGTTTGAATCATTACCAGGGCTTCCACCACAGCTCATCAACTGCAGTTGAGGGGAACATTTTTGAATTCATTTTCACTAATTGCTCGAGATTGCGTTGGATCAATCAAATCTTGGCGTACTCATTATTGAAATTTCAACTTTACACCAAAAGGTTATACCTTCAGGTTTGTTTCTCAAACCTCTGATATACATCTTTTTTTTCTCCATTTGCCACCTTTCATTTAATAAAGATGCTATTTGACTTGTGTTAACAGCTGCCCGATGTTCCAGCTGTGCCATCTAGTTTCTGCCTCCCTGGAGATGCGACTCCGGAGTGGTTCAGCCATCAAAGTTGGGGATCTACAGTAACATTCCACCTATCTTCAAATTGGGCTAATAGCCAGTTCTTGGGTTTCTCTCTTTGCGCTGTCATTGCATTTGGTTCTGTCGGCCATAGTTTGCAAGTTAAATGCACATATCACTTCAGCAATAAGCGTGGTGATAGTCGTGACCTCGATTGCTATCTCCATGGTTGGTATGACGAGAAGCGCATCGACTCAGCACACATATTGGTGTGGTTTGATCCCTGTGTGGTTGCCAGAGAAGATTATATGTTTAGTGAATACAGTGAGGTCTCTGTTGAGTTCCAACCAGAATTTATATACGGAAATCCCTTACCATTAGATCTTTGTCAAGTACATGAGTGTGGGGTCCGTCTACTGTATGTAGATGGGATACATAGCTTTGATTTGATCAGGTCAGGCTATTTTTGTTTTTACCCTGTGAATGGTGATGAATTGGAAACAATGTTCCAAGCCAAGAGAGCAAGGTTCCAAGGCATGAGATGGGAGGATTATTTTGTCATGTGTAGGACCTATGAATTCTTGGCGGACCTTCAGGTCTGTTTCTTAAACCTCTGATATACTTTTTTCTTTCCTTCATCTTATTTTAAAAAGATGCTATTTGAATTGTGTAACAGCTGCCTGATGTTGTAGCCGAGCCATCTAGTTTCTGCCTCCCTGGAGATGCGACTCCGGAGTGGTTTAGCCATCAAAGTTGGGGATCTAAAGTAACATTCCAGCTATCTTCAAATTGGACTAATAGCAAGTTCTTGGGTTTCTCTCTTTGCGCAGTCATTGCATTTGGTTCTGTCAGTTATGGTTTGCTTGTTAAATGCACATATCACTTCCGCAATAAGCATGGTGATAGCTGTGACCTCGATTGGTATCTCCATGGTTGGTTTGATGACCAGGGCATCGACTCAGCATGCATATTCATGGGATTTGATCCCTGTGTGGTTGCCAAAGAAAGGGATACGTTTAGTGAATATAGCGAGGTCTCAGTTGAATTCCACCTGGAAAACAATTTATATGGTTGTTATGTGGTTGAGTGTGGGGTCCATCTACTGTATGACGGCGGGGAGTTTGGGCTCCGTCTACTGCATGCCAATGATGAAGATAAGATACAACGCTTTCATTTGATAATGTCAGACTCCTCTCGTTTTTATCCTCTAGATCGAGATGAATTGGAAGTAAGGTTCCAAGCCAAGAGAGCAAGGTTCCAAGCTGATAGATGGGAGGATTATTCTGTCATGCGTAGGACCTATAAATTCTTGGCGGACCTTCAGGTCTGTTTCTTAAACCTCTGATATAATTTTTTCATTTTTTCATCTCATTTTAAAAAGATGCTATTTGAATTGTGTTAACAGCTGCCCGATGTTCCAGCTGTGCCATCTAGTTTCTGCCTCCCTGGAGATGTAACTCCAGAGTGGTTTAGCCATAAAAGTTGGGGATCTACAGTAACATTCCAGCTATCTTCAAATTGGGCTAATAGAGAGTTCTTGGGTTTCTCTCTTTGCGCTGTCATTTTATTTCGTTCTGTCGGCCATAGTTTGCACGTTAAATGCACATATCACTTCCGCAATAAGCATGGTGATAGCCGTGACTTAAATTGCTATCTCGATGGTTCGTTTGATGACCGGGGCAACAACCCAGCACACATATTCGTGGGATTGGATCCCTGTTTGGTTGCCAAAGAAAAGGATACGTTTATTAAATACAGCGAGGTCTCAGTTGAATTCCAACTGGAAGATAATAACGGCAATCTCTTACCATTAGATCTTTGTCGAGTGATTGAGTGTGGGGTCCGCCCACTGCATGCCAATGAGATATATCGCTTTGATTTCATCATGCAGAGATACTATCGTTTTTATCCTCAGGATCAAGATGGATTGGAAGCAATGTTCCAAGCCAAGAGAGCAAGGCTCCAAGTCAATAGATGGGGGGATTATTCTATCATGCGTAGGACCTATAAATTCTTGGCAAGCCTTCAGGTTTGTTTCTTAAACCTCTGATATACTTCTCTATTTCCTTCGTCTCATTTTAAAAAGATGCTATTTGAATTGTGATAACAGCTGCCCGATGTTCCAGCTTGGCCACCTAATATCTGCCTCCCGAGGCCATTTAGTTTCTGCCTCCCTGGGCCACCTAATATCTGCCTCCCGAGGCCATTTAGTTTCTGCCTCCCTGGGCCACCTAATATCTGCCTCCCGAGGCCATTTAGTTTCTGCCTCCCTGGGCCACCTAGTTTCTGCCTCCCTAGGCCACCTAGTTTCTGCCTCCCTGGAGATGTAACTCCGGAGTGGTTTAGCCATAAAAGTTGGGGATCTACAGTAACATTCCAGCTATCTTCACAGTGGGCTAATAGCGAGTTCTTGGGTTTCTCTCTTTGCGCTGTCATTGCATCTTATTCTTTCAACTTTGAGTTGCAAGTTAAATGCACATATCACTTCCGCAATGAGCACGGCGATAGCCATGATCTCTCTTGCTATCTTGATGGTTGGTTTGATGACAAGGGCAACGACCCAGCACACATATTCGTGGGATTGGATCCCTGTTTGGTTGCCAAAGAAAAGGATACGTTTAGTAAATACAGCGAGGTCTCAGTTGAATTCCAGCCGGTAGATGTGAACGGCAATCTCTTATTATTAGATTTTTTTCAAGTGGTTGAGTGTGGGGTCCATCTACTGCATGCCAATGAGATGCATCGGTTTGATTTCAGCATGCAAGATGGGTTTGATTTCAGCATGCAAGACGACTCTCGTTATCTTCCTCAGGATCGAGATTGGCTGAAAGCAGAGTTTCAAGCCAAGAGAGAAAGGTTACAAGGCATGAGATGTGATGATTATTTTGGCTATGCTTTTCCCTGGAGCATTAGATGAACAAAAGAGAAGGCATAATTAATGACACTTGGGTTTTACAGTAGAAAACTTTAATATATTATTGTTGTTGCTGCTACGATATTTAAAACTAGAACACCCCTTGTCTTCATGATTAAATGTTTTTATTTAAAGGTATTTTTTTTATTTTGTCATGTATTTTAATTGTTTATTATTTTTTATATTTGATCAGATTACAAATGGCCTCTTAGCTTAAATTATAATAAAGAAAAAAACCATTTTAAAAATACGACAATACCTCTTTCGCATCAGGATTTAGATTTTTTGCTTTCAACGATATTTTAATTGTTTTACTGTGCAATTAATATGAGAAAAAAACCTTAATTATCCCTACTCAATTGAAAAAATAACAAAGAGGCCATGCAGAAAAACTTCAATGCTTTTGGAAGTCATTGCTAAATTTTTCTAGTAGAGCGTAAAAACCATCTTTGCAGTATTCCAATGAGTAATGCTCATGGGTCTGGAGTTAAAAGTGTTTTTCTGTAAAGTTTTAGATTTTTTAATCTTCTTTTCAGAGGAGGTGCAAATTACTTCTCTCACGGCTTGAAACTATAGTTATAGAGGTTGACCTGATCAAGAAATATGATATTGGGTTATATGGGATGATTAATCCAAATCAACTTTTTTTAAATTAAATTTTTAATATTTTATATAAAAATTAATAAATAATCCATGCGAATATAGACTATTTATAAATTATTAATTTTTATTACACATATACCACTTATTTTTTTTTAAATAAAGGACATGTTGGAAATACAACTTAATATAAGTCATTTTTTGTCCTCATAAATTTTTTAATTTAATATACTATATATGCATCTGTATGCATCTGGATCAAGAGAGATATATATGTGTATATATACACACATATCAATCTTGCCCGTTACTCTATAAAAAATAATGCTTGTTGACTCCTAAAAATAATTATGTTAGTAAAATTGTGAGATTTCAAGAACAAATTAATACCAATTAAGAAAAAAAATTCTCAATGAGGTTTTGTCCAGTCGTCTAGCCATAGATCAATTGAATTTTTATTTATTTTAATCTTTTGTTTTATTTAGATTAGTTTAATAATTAAATTAACTTGTTAAATCCAT
>NW_011500167.1:269747-272856 GCF_000495115.2 Populus euphratica | reverse complement strand
AAATGATATTTGCATCTCACAAATACAAATGATACTATAATTTTTTAATAGTAAATGTTGTTTTTACACATCAATCCTTTAATCAAGATTGAGTATAGTATTTTTTTAATAGCAAATGATATTTGCATCTCACAAATACAAATGTAGATATAAATGATATTTTTAATAGTAAATGATATTACATCTCAACATTTTAGATTTGTTTTTTTAAAAAAAAATAAAAACACCATATAACCTGCTGTGCGAAGATAATTAATATATTATTAAACAATAATCAAAGCATGGATGGGCATTACTACACATTCTGATGGCTACAATGTCACCAAACTGTCCACGTGTAGATAATCCAGTAGTATCTTTCTAAGCTGCGAGGTACTTAACTTTTCTTTCCATCCAATAAGAAAAGTCTCTACCATAATTTCTGCCTTTTATCGCCCTCCATTATTCTAGTGGATTACACAAAGTCCATTATATTAAAGAACAGCACAGAAGAAGATCTGCAACATATCATCCCTTTACTTTTTACTTTTTATTTTTAAAAAGGAAGCAAGGTCCCCTGAGAGATGGAGGGAGTGTGAGGGCCAGCCAGTGTGAGTGGAAAGTCATGCCATTTGATTTTGATGCGGCTAAGGAAATTACCACGAAATTACCACTCAATACTCTGCTAAACTTTTGACTTTGACAAATATAACATCGCTAGTAATACGAAATATTATCTCTGCTAAGCTTCAGTCCTCAGTACTTTAGTCATCAGCTAACCTTTCCGATTGCTGCAATTTGATCATTAAAGTTACCTCATAAACTTCATAGCGAGGTAACCATTGCCATTGTTGCTACTGATTCCATGCTTTTTTTTATTTTCATCTTTTCAGCAACTATATTAATTGTTACATGACAACAACATTAACACTATATGAGTTTGATAAATTTGTTTGATGAACATCTTTCAATGTTGAGCATCTTCAGGTGTAGTGTCATATGGCACGTTAGAAGTAGCATTGATCGATCACAAGGATTGGATAAAAAAATCTTATTAAGATGGAGATTTGTAGAAAATTTGTTAACCTTTTTCCAACCACCATGACTTTTTTATTGTAGTATTTAGTTGGCATTTATTAGATTATTAGACTACATATGAGTTGCTGCCAAGACTATTCTCTCTCCTATAAATGAAGACAAAGATGAGAGAGTGCAAAGATACAGAGTGCAACTATGGAGGAAGACAATACAATTGTGAGAGAGAGTGCAAGTGCAAATTTGAAAGAAACACCTGGTATAAGAGTGAATTATTGAGTTTTATAAAGTTGTATTGAGTTGAGTTGAGTGTTTGTATCATTTCTCTAATAATATATAATCTATTGTCTCTGTGGACGTACTCAATTTTAGATAACTATATAAATCTGTTTGTCTAAGTTTTATTTGTATTTGCTTTGTCTAGTATACACAACAAAGATATGTATCAAGTTTTGACCAATAATCTGGTGAGATTCATATACACGAAAGTTTTCCTTTTCATATGCAATGCAATATGGTTTTACTAGTAAGTTTAAAATCTTACTTCAAACTTTCATTTACCTTCACTGGTTTTTAGGGAACTGGAAAAGTTGAAGGGACATTCTTGGATGTTTCAAAAATAAGAGAAATTGAGTTGAGTTCTACAGCCATGGAAATGATGTATAAACTTAGACTGTAAAAAATTTATAATTCTGAAGCTGGAGTTAAATGCAGAGTGCACCTTCCTTATGGTCTCAAGTCTTTTTCTATGATAGAAAATAATATAAATCATATCTTAGGATCTCATCTAATAACTTAAGCTTTTAGGTGAGATGGTTCTTTGATATGGTTTCAGAGTCTGGTTGACCAAATAGTCTCAAGTTCGAATCTTACCATCTCCATTTATTTGATAAAAATTAAGAATAAGGTAATATAGACTTGTGCAAGTTTCAAGTCCAAAGGACTTTCACTTGAGAGGGTGTATTAAAAAATAATATAAATCATATCTTAGAACCTCAGTTAATAACTTAATCTTTTAGGTGAGATGGTTCTTTGATATTCTGAAGAGTTGAGATATCCCCATTGGGATGGATACCCTTTGATATCTTTGCCTAGCAATTTTCCACTTAACCTTATTGGAATTAACCTACCATCTAGCAAGGTTAACCAACTGTGGAGAGGAGACCAGGTATTCTAAAATAACTCCATGCATGCACAATTCTTGCTTTGAAATTAAGTGCACGTGGTATGCACGTGTAATTTCTTTCTGTTGATTTCATTTTGCTTCAGAATCTCGTCAATTTAAAAGATGTCAACGTCAGCCATTGTGAGCACATAACTTTCCTGCCAGACCTTTCAAAGGCCAGAAACCTTGAGAGATTGAATCTTCAATTCTGTAAAAGTTTGGTTGAGTTTCCTTCATCTGTTCAGCATCTGGACAAGCTTGTTGATTTAGATTTGAGAGGCTGCAAAAGACTAATCAATCTTCCCAGTAGAATTAATTCAAGTTGTCTGGAGACTCCGAACCTTTCTGGTTGTGCAAATCTCAAGAAGTTCCCAGAGACTGCAAGGAAACTGACATATTTAAATTTAAATGAGACTGCTGTTGAAGAGCTTCCCCAATCAATGGGGGAACTCAACGGACTTGTGGCGTTGAATTTGAGGAACTGCAACCTCTTGGTGAATCTTCCAGAAAACATGTATTTGCTGACATCTCTTCTAATTGCTGATTTCTCTGGCTGCTCTTCTATCAGCGGGATTCCCGACTTTTCGAGGAATATAAGATACTTGTACTTGAATGGAACAGCAATAGAAGAACTTGTTGCACATACTGGACCGAAAGCAAACACAAATAAAAAACATAAATAACAAATTTACGTGGTTTCCCAAAATCAGGTACGTTCATGGAGGCAGCAGATTATATATTATTGGAGGAATGATACAAACACTCAACTCAACCCAGTACAATCCCACAAAACCCGGTGTTTCACTCTTACACTCGGTGTTTCTCTTAAATCTGTATTTTTTCACTCTCACAGTTTCACTCACCACACTTTCACTCTTTTGCTCTCACAACACTTATTACATTGCTCTCTCTTTATCTCTATTTATAGGA
>NW_011500167.1:264248-267001 GCF_000495115.2 Populus euphratica | reverse complement strand
TGAGGTATCTCCATTGGGATGGATACCCTCTGACATCTTTGCCTAGCAATTTTCGTCCACAGAACCTAGTTGAAATTAACCTATCATCTAGCAGGGTTAACCAACTGTGGAGAGGAGAGCAGGTATTCTAAATTAACTCCATGCATGCACAGTTCTTTCTTTGAAATTAAGTGCACGTGGTATGCACGTGTAATTTCTTTCTGTTGATTTCATTTTGCTTCAGAATCTCGTCAATTTAAAAGATGTCAACCTCAGCCATTGTGAGCACATAACTTTCCTGCCAGACCTTTCAAAGGCCAGAAACCTTGAGAGATTGAATCTTCAATTCTGTAAAAGTTTGGTTGAGTTTCCTTCATCTGTTCAGCATCTGGACAAGCTTGTTGATTTAGATTTGAGAGGCTGCAAAAGACTAATCAATCTTCCCAGTAGAATTAATTCAAGTTGTCTGGAGACTCTGAACCTTTCTGGTTGTGCAAATCTCAAGAAGTGCCCAGAAACTGCAAGGAAACTGAAATATTTAAATTTAAATGAGACTGCTGTTGAAGAGCTTCCCCAATCAATGGGGGAACTCAATGGACTTGTGGCGTTGAATTTGAGGAACTGCAACCTCCTGGTGAATCTTCCAGAAAACATGTATTTGCTGACATCTCTTCTAATTGCTGACTTCTCTGGCTGCTCTTCTATCAGCAGGCTTCCCGACTTTTCGAGGAATATAAGATACTTGTACTTGAATGGAACTGCAATAGAAGAACTGCCATCTACAATTGGTGATCTAAGGAAACTCATTTATTTAGATCTAGTTGGCTGCAACAGGCTAAAGAATCTACCGAGTGCGGTTTCTAAGTTAGTATGTTTTGAAAAACTTGATCTTTGTGGTTGCTCAAGTATCACGGAGTTTCCAAAGGTTTCAAATAATTTACAGGAGCTGTATTTAAATGGGACAGCAGCAATACGAGAGATTCCCTCTTCAATAGATTGTTTGTTTGAACTTGCTGAATTGCACCTGAGAAATTGCAAACAGTTTGAGATTCTTCCAAGCAGCATCTGCAAGTTGAGAAAACTGCCGAGGCTTAATCTCTCAGGTTGCCTCCAATTTAGGGATTTTCCAGAAGTTTTGGAGCCGATGGTATGTTTGAGATATCTCTATTTAGAACAGACACGCATAACAAAGTTGCCTTCACCGATTGGAAATCTGAATGGACTTGCCTGCTTGGACCTGGGTGTCGCACGTCGGAAAGTCCACGCGGCGTCGGCTGGCAATTTTTTGTGTTTTTATTTTGCTTGGTTCTTTGGAGTCGCCACCTAGTATTATGGTTACTAGCAACCTATGGTCTGCGAGAGTCTGAGTAAGGGACTGGTTGTGCAAGGGGAAGACGCATCACCCCCAGTGCACCCTACCTTAGGTAAGCTGCATTATTTGTTTGATTGTTTTTCTAGGTCGAGTTTCTATTCGTTGGTCTTTTCTAAAATTCAAGGCAGATCTCTTTTCGTGAAGGAGTCTCTACCTCTTTGGGTTACATTCTAAAATCTGAATTTTAAAATTGCCTTTATTTACACATTGTATCTTTAATACCCGAGGGTGTACTTTATCGTGTAATTTTACACCCCACAAATATTAAAGTCTAGATCTTAAAAAAAAAAAGGGTTAAAAAGGGAAAAAAAAGGTTTTTGATATTTTGGCCAAACCTTAATGGATAATCATAAACTAGTTACGATGCCCATTTTTTGGATTTTTAAATCGTGAGAAAGATGTAATTTTTATATTTTGAGACATGCTTGAAAAATTCTTTAGGATTTGGCCGTATGCAACAAAATCTTTTTTTTTTCTTTTTGAATTTTTTTGTTTTTTTTTTAATATTTCGGAGAAAATCAGGTATTTTAATACTGGACTTGTATCTTACAATGTAAGTATACAACCCAATATTAAGTAAAATTGGTGGAAAAATATTTAAGAAAATAAAAAAAAATTTGAAATGATTTTAAAATTTTTTTGTATTTTTTTATAACTTAACGGAAACCGAGTATTTTAATACCGGATTTGTATCTTTACAGTATAAAAATATGAACCGATATTAATCAAAATGTATTAACAAAAATTGTGAAAAATCACGGATTCTTTGAAATAATTTTTGAAGAATTTTTATTTTATTATATTTTTTTTTGCAAATTTCACTATTCACACACGTGAATAGTAACAATAGCATTACATTGTTCACGTGAATTATAATTCACGTGAAGAGTGAAATGACATTTCACTGTTCAAGTGAATTATGTTTCACTTGAACAGTGAAATGCGAGGAAATGGTGCAGGGAGGAAGAATTACCTGGCGTGGAGAGAGTCAGCGGCTTGGCTGGTGGCGCGCGGCGTGACTGGAGGCGGTGAGGCCGGCTGCGTGAGCTGGTTGCTGCAATGGTGGAGGCCGGTAGGAGGAAGAAAAGAAAAAAAAAACTTGTAGTGGAGAGAGAGAGAGGTGTTGCAAGCTTCGGTGAGGTGGTTTTATAGCTTCTGGAGGTTTTATAGCTTCTGGATGAGGGGATGATGGTGTGGTGTTTCGTGGGAATGACAGCGGTGAGGTCAGTGGTGGTGGCCGGAGGCCACGACGGAGAGAGAAAAAAACAAGGGGCTGGTTGCAGGAAAACGAGCAGAAAAAGGTGATTTTTGGCCAACTTTGGGTTCGATTTTCTCCTCCCCCTGAGCATGAAATTTGCTATCGTCTTCAATGGGGAAAAATTTTCAGCCCTTGATTCGACTC
>NW_011500167.1:257560-263758 GCF_000495115.2 Populus euphratica | reverse complement strand
CATTAAACTCTCAATTTCTTCAATTTGACCCCTGATTTCACTTAATTAACTTGGTAAAAATTAAATTTGGTTTCTTAAAATTCCAATCTTCTCAATTAAACCCAAGTTAGACTCCCAAACTTAAGTTTTCACCAATTAAGCCCCAAATAAAATTAATTTGACCCATTTAAAGTATAATTAAGTCCTTGCACTTAATTAAATCCTTCATTTGGACCTAAATTAATTCTTAAGCATAATTAAATTTTAATTTGGCCCATGATTAAATCAAATTGGCCTATTAAAAATTTAATTATGTTATTGGACTTAATTTTTATGCAAATTTGTCCAATAATCATTTAATTTGACCTTTGAATTTGTATTTTTCTATTTTTGGGCATAATAGGGTACAATTAGGCCTTGAAATTCCTCCCAAAATTGCAGCTTTATTTTTACCTAGTCTTTCTAGATCAGTTTTCCCCACATTTCTAGCCTTTATTTTATTTTTTGATTTTTATTTTTTAAAAAAGTGGATTTTAGGGAATAACCCAGAATTGAGTTATGACACTGGGAAACTGCAAAGATCTAATAAACATCGAATGTCTTGGTGACTTGCAATTGCCCAAGAGAGGCGTGGATTTAGATTGTTTGCGTAAGCTAAATCTAGATGGTTGCAGTCTATCGGAAGTGCCGGATAGTCTTGGTCGTTTATCGTCACTGGAATTGTTAGATCTAAGTGGAAACGATTTTTGGAGTATACCTATAAGCATCAATAAACTCTTTGAGTTGCAATATCTAGGATTAAGGAATTGCAGGAACCTTCAATCATTACTGGAGCTTCCACCACGGCTATCAAAGTTGGATGTAGACAATTGCATGAGTTTCAGAACAATATCAAGCTCATCACCTGTAGCTGAGGGGAACATTTTGGAATTAATTTTCATTAATTGCTTCAGCTTGCCTGTGATCAATAATATCTTGGCGTAATTATTATTTAAATTTCAACTTAAAACCGAAAGGTTTGTTAGAATCTATTAATGAGAATCTGCCTTAAAGATAGAGTTAAGTGTAGTCAATTATTTGATTTCAATATAATTGTTTTCATATCAAATTCTGCCACAGGATTTGCTGCAGAATCTGTTATTAGAAGACCAATAATCTCTCAAGGTTTTTGAGAGTTTTTTTATTCATTTCAAGTTCTTTGTAAGCCTTTAAATAGGCATTCTAAATTAATTAAAAGTATTGATCTTTCTAGTCAACTATGCTCTTTAGTATCTGTTTTTCTATACTCAAAACAGTGTTTCCGAAACTGAAGATTTCTTTTAGTGGAACTTAAGATCTCTGATAGTGGTATCAGAGCTTCTAAATCCTATGGGCTATGAGGCAAGCATTTTCTTTCTTTTAAGTGATAAAAACAGAAAGGGTAAGGTAAGTATTCTGAGTGCTAAACACTAAGAGGGCGAGCATAAATACTAGTGAGTTATTTTCCTTCTGTTTTTTTTTTTATCAATGTCTTCTTTCAGCAATATTGCATATGCAATTCTAATGTTTAGTGGTGAATTCTATCATATTTGAGCTATTAAAATAAGATTTTATCTAAGATCTCAAGGCTTATGGAATGTTGTGGTGATTGATTCTCATCTACCACAATTGAATGCAAATCCTATAATTGCTCAAATGAAAGCACATGAAGAAGAAAAACTCAAGAAGGACAAAGACATTACCTGCCTACATTCTGGACTTGCATATCATATTTTCATGAAGATAATGAATCTAGAAACACCAAAACAGGCATGGGATAAGCTCCAAATTGAATTTGAAGGGAGCAGCAAAGTCAAAATAGTGAAGTTTCTTGCATTTAAAAAGGTATTTGAGTTGATGAAGATGAAAGACAATGAATTTATTAAATATTATTCTGGTAGATTAATGGATATTGTAAATCAAATGAGACTTTTTGGAAATACATTTGAAGATCATAAGGTAATAGAAAAACTTATGATGTCTGTACCACAAAAGTTTGAAGCCAAGATCTCTACAATAGAAGAATCTTGTGATTTGCAAAATCTCACTATTGTAGAGTTAATTAGCAAACTTCATGTACAGGAGCAAAGGGTTGAAATGAGAGATGATGAGGCTATTGAAGGAGCTTTTCAAGCAAACAATAAGGGAAAGACATGTATATCTTCAAAAAGACAGATTTTCTCACCTTGCTCTTATTGCAAAAGAACTAACCATATTGAGAAAGATTGCTAGTTCAAAGGTAAACTTTCTCTCCAGTGTATGTTTTGTAATAATCTTGGCCATAATGAGAAATATTATAGAATTAAGAAGAAACAATCTCAGCAAAAAATACAACAACAAACAAGTGTTTCTGAAGAAGGCAAAGACAATAAGGAGCATCTGTTTATGGCATCACAAGCTAGTAATATCTTTGAACTGAATACATGGCTTATAAACAGTGGTTGCACTAGTCATATGTCTAAGTTTTTGTCAATTTTTTTTCTATTGATATATTAGTTCAACCAAAGATCAAGTTGGGAAATGGAGATATTGTGCAGGCTAAGGGAAAAGGCATTGTTGCGGTCAACATAAATAGAGGTATTAAAACCATTACAAATGTTCTTTACGTTCCAGAACTAGATCAAAATTTTCTTAGTGTTGTACAGATGCTAAGAAATGGTTATGAAGTCTCTTTTAAAGAGAGATTTTGCCTTATCACTGATACACATAATTCAGAGATATCAAAAATCAAAATGGATGGCAATAACTTCCATTTGAAGCTCGATGCTGTTGATATAGTCAAGAACTTCAAGCTTGAATCATGCAAAGAAATAGCAACTCCATTAACACAAAATGAGAAGATTTCAAAGAATGATGCTGATTTGCTATCAAGGTTCATGAGCTCACCTAGTAATATTCACATGGGAGTTGTTAAAGTGCATTAGAGGAACAACTAACCTTGGCATCTGGTACTCAAAGACAGGAGAAGCAAAATTAATTGGATATGTAGACAATGACTAAGTAGGGAGTGTTGATGATCTGAAAAGCACTTCTAGATATATTTTCAACATTAGTTCAGGTGCAATATGTTAGAATGCAAAAAAGCAAGTGATGGTGACACAATCAACTATAAAAGCAGAGTATATCTTTATGGCAGCTACTACAAATCAAGCGATTTGGTTAAACAAGTTGGTTGCTAATTTGGGTTAAGAACAAATCTCACCAACTAAGCTTTATTGTGACAACAAGTTTGCCATTATCATTGCCCAAAATCTGGTTCAATATGGTAGAATTAAGCACATCAATATAAAATTTTAGTCCATAAGTGAAGTTGAGAAGTATCTACTTATAAAGCTTTATTACTGTGCAATTGATGTTCAACTTGTTGATATAATAACTAAAGTATTTTCTAGATCAAGGCTGAAATTTCTAAAGATGAAACTTGGTTTGTCCAAGTCTCAAGGAGTGTTAGAATCTATCTATGAGAATCTACCTTAAAGATAGAAGATAGAGTTAAATGCAGTCAATTATTTGAATTTCAATGTAATTGTTTTCATACCAGATTCTGCTGCAAGATTTGCTGCAGAATTTGTTATTAGAAGACCAATAATCTCTCAAGGTTTTTGAGAGTTTTTTTATTCATTTAAATTCTTTGTAAGCCTTTAAATAAGCATTCTAAATTAATTAAAAGTATTGATTTTTCTACTCAATTCTGCTTTTTAGTATTTGTTTTTCTATACTCAAAACAGTGTTTCTGGGACTTAAGATTTCTATAAGTGGAACTTAAGATCTCTAACAAGGTTATTCCATCAGGTCTGTTTCTCAAACCTCTAATATACATCTTTTTTTTTTTCTATTTGCCACCTTTCATTTTAAAACAATGCTATTTGAATTGTGTTAACAGCTGCCCGACGTTCCAGAAGGGACATGTAGTTTCTGCCTCCTTGGAGTTGTGACTCCGAAGTGGTTTAGGCATCAAGTTGGGGATCTACAGTAACATTCCAGCTATCTTCATATCGGGCTAGTAGCGAGTTCTTGGGTTTTTCTCTTTGCGCTGTCATTGCATTTGATTCTTTCAGCCATTGTTTGCAAGTTAAATGCACATATCACTTCCGCAATAAGGATGGTGATAGCCATGATCTCTATTGCTATATCCATGGTTGGTATGATGAGAGGCGCATCCACTCAGAACACATATTCATGGGATTTGATCCTTGTTTGGTTGCCAAAGAGAAGGATATGTTTAGTGAATATAGTGAGGTCTCATTTGAATTCCAACCGGAAGATATGAACGACAATCTCTTACCATTAGATCTTTGTCAAGTACATGAGTGTGGGGTTCATCTACTGTATAAAAATGGGATACATCGCTTTGATTTGATCATGCCAGGCTACTCTCGTTTTCATCCTCTGGATCGAGATGGATTGGAAACAAGGTTCCAAGCCAATAGATGGGAGGATTATTATGTCATGCGTAGGACGTACGAATTATTGGATTTTCAACTTTATTCCAAAAGGTTCGGATTACTCTGTCATGTACTGGTCTGTTTCTCAAACCTCTAACATACTTTTTTGTTTCCTCCTGTATTTGCAATGTCTTATTTTAAAACGATGCTATTTGAATTGTGTTAACAGAAGGAGCCTGATGTTCGAGCAAGGGCATATAGTTTCTACCTTCATGGAGATGTGACTCCGGAGTGGTTTAGGCATCAAAGTTGGGGATCTACAGTAACATTCCAGCTATCTTCATATCGGGCTAGTAGCGAGTTCTTGGGTTTTTCTCTTTGCGCTGTCATTGCATTTGATTCTTTCAGCCATTGTTTGCAAGTTAAATGCACATATCACTTCCGCAATAAGCACGGTGATTGCCATGATCTCTATTATTATCCCCACTAATTGACTTAGATCACATATTTGTGGGATTTGATCCCTGTTTAGTTGCCAAAGAAAAGGATATGTTTAGTGAATATAGTGAGGTCTCAATTGAATTCCAACCGGAAGATATGAATGGTAATCTCTTACCATTAGATCTTTATCAAGTGGTTGAGTGTGGGGTTCGTCTCCAAGCCAAGAGAGCAATGGTGGTAGACGTGAGATGGGAGAATGGTTTTGACAATGGTACTCTCCAGAGAAAAAAGAGAAGGCAGGTTTCACGGTATAAATAATTTAAGAATTATTTTGACAAGGATACAGGGGCGAATTGCTGTCGAGTAGTCCAAGAAAATTTTAAGATGAGAATTGGGTTATTCTTTTATTTATTTTTATCAGTGATGGTGTTCATTACCAATCTAAGATTAATGTATTCTTCTTTCCCTTTTGCATAATTTGACAAAATTCAAACTTTGATGGATGAAATGAAGAGCAAATCTGCTTAACTTTAGACTCAAGTCTAGAAGAGTGCAAGCACATATCTTTTAAACAAAACTTTAATATATTATTGTTAAAATTTAGTCTTCCTAGTTTAGCAAAGCTAATTATTTTTTACTAGAATTGAAACGGGTTAATTAAGTCATTTGCTAATGAAATATACCTTCTTTTCCCATATTTGTTTTTGCATCCTATGTACTTAAATTTTTATTTTTATTTTTAAAAAATTAAAAAATAAATTAAAAAAGATATGAAATTAATAAAATAAGATTATGTTATAGAATGAAATTAATAAAATAAGATTATGTTATTTATAGATTTAAAATTATAGAGATTAAATAATTATATTTTAATATGAAAACAAGCTTTTATTTTCTTGCAAGCAATTTTTTTGTTTTTTATTTTAATATTGTACTGTTCAATGTTAGCATAGAATGGAAGTCCCGTCATTTCGTAGAACAATTGAAGTGTATTGAAGTATTGTAATTAAGAATTGAAATTATGATATACTATAAAAAAGTAAAATACCTGTTTTTTTTAAGATATTATCTTAAAAGGTAAATAGCTTAATATATCATTATATCATTATACCAATATGTCTACGTTTTCAAATATGTTTATTGTGTATTTCCTTGATTTTTTTTAATATATCATTTTAACAAGGTTTACCAATCAATTTGATAAAATTTCATTTCATATTGAAAACGCTCTTACACTGCACTGGAGCATGATTTTATATCTCTTCAAAATAATGAATTTTGTATTTTTAAAATCTTTTATTCTTAAGTAATTTTTTGAAATTTTAATTTTTAAAAAACATATAATCAATTTTAAGCAAATATTTCTGATAAAATG
>NW_011500167.1:249744-257312 GCF_000495115.2 Populus euphratica | reverse complement strand
AAAAAATAATATTTTTAACATCAGTATTTCAAAATAATTTTAAAATGAAAAATATTTTCTTGAAAAGAAAATAAAAAATATAATTTTATAATTATATTAAAAAAAAATATTTTTTAATATAGCATGTCAAAACAATTTGAAAATAAAAAAATAATTTGAAAAAAATAAAAAAATTAATTTTTTTCAAATTTTTATAATACAAAATATTCTCTTTATTTTGATATAAGACAATTGGTCATTATTTTGATTATTAATTATTATTTTAAGAAATTCTTAAAATAATAAGACAATTTATTTTTAAGACAATTTATTAAAATGATTTAAAAATATGAAAAAATATTAATTTAAAAAAAAAACTTTAAAATTTTACAAAAATCAATATAAGAACTCCTCATATGGATCTAATTATTGTTAGATAAATCATCAAAATCAAACAAATCTCACTCTCATTAGAAGCTATATTTAAAGAAATTCTGAAAAAGAAAAGAAGGGAGGAATTTCTTATCAAATATACCAAAAACTAAGAGCAATTTAACCATTTAAAATGATAAAAACTTATATGAGAATTTTTAAAAAAATATATATATAAGAGGATTTGCTATGTAATTTGCAACCTAAGGAATGCAAATATGATAAATTAATGATATCTCATTGAAATATTAACTTATCTTGTACATATTTATATTTTACTATTTTTTTAAGAAATATATAAACAAAAATAATGAGTATATATGTATGGGTGTGCTATGTTTTATTATAGTTTATCACTTAAAGTGGAAGGAATTATAAAATATGTTCAATTTTTTTTTTTAACAATGAAGTATTTGAATTCATACGAAAGAAGTATTCATAAATTATGATTGTCAATTTGTTTAATAAAAATATATGTGAGGATCTTTCTAATTAGATTGAAATTTTATAAATGTTCGTCCATATTTAAATCTTAATTTATTCAGCTCATATTTAAAAATCTATTATATTTATCATTCAATTTTATTTTTTAAATATTGTGTTAACTAGATTCAATATTTTCTTTGTATATTTAACTTGGTAAAAAAAGGCAAGCCCCGCAGAGATGAGATTGGTGTTTTTAAATCAAGTTCGAGTCACTAAATCTTCCGGTTAATTTTAATTTTTTTATTAATTAAAATGATATTATTTGAATATAAAAAATAATTAATAAATCATAACTGTATTTTTAACTAGTTTTATCATATCAACTATATCATAAGATCAACCTATTAAATTAGCCGGATCAGCCAAACTTTCAATTACTTTTAATTTTTTAAACTCTATTTAGTTTTAGTTTCATATTAATAAAGTCTTGAATTAACCACCGAAGCAGGCCGGAGTTTAAAAGGCAAGAGCTGATGGCTCATGTCGTCTCTGGGACAGCAGTTATTTTAGTTGATGCTTCACAATTCTATTGAGTTTTATTATGAATTCTTACATAATTTTCTGTTTTTATTTTTTTAGCACCGGTAAGTGGTGTTATACTTTTTTTAGGCTGTTTCCAGAGGTGGAGTGGTGCAAATTAGAATTGGAGGACCAAATTTAAAAAAAAAAAATTAGAAAGGGAAAGAGTTAAAATTTAATAATTCTAGAGCTAAAATTTATAATTGTTTAAGAGAGGTAGGGGAAAAAATTAATTTTTGCATGGATTAAGGCCCCTGCCGGCCACTCCTGTTGTTTTTGTTAGACAACTAATTTGGAACCCCCTTGTTTATTCTAAGAGAAAGTGATTGCATTTCTTTGAAAGCTTTTTAAAATTATATTTTCTTAAAAAAATAAGTTAGTGTCTTATTTTAGTGTTTTTTTGGTAATTTTGATATACTAATATTAAAAATAAAAAATTAATTTTAATATATTTTTAAGTAAAAACATAATTTAAAAAATAGCATATATTATAATATTAAAAATATACTTAGCAATAATAATATAAAAATGAGATTCGCAAGACGCTTATTGTGCGTGTTATACAATATTGATTTTATTTTTTAATTAATTGGAAGTATAAATAAACATTAAAATTTGACCATCAAATCAATTGATAGACGGACATTAGGACAAAGGATGCAGCTAATTATGGTTGATTGAGAGTAAATTTTTAATTTTTTTATTAAATTAAATATTTTTTAATTTTTTTAGGTGTTGATATTAAAAATATATTTTATAAAAAAATATATTTAAATATTTTTTTAAAAAAACAATCATTATGATACTCTAGGCATCCTTAATTGATAAATTAAAAAAATTTAAAATAAAAAATATTTTAAAAAGTAATCATTACTATGATACTCTAGGCACCCTTAATTTATAAATAAAAAAAATTAAAATAAAAAATTATTTTTAAAAAAATCATTACTTCGATGATCTAAACACTCTTAATTTATAAATTGAAAAACGTTTAGGTAGGTGATATAGGATATAATTGACATAATTAAAAGTTAGGAGGGCATTTTTATTAAAAAACATCATTTAATTGAAAATTCTTTGAGATGCGCAGTTTTCATTAACTTTTTGCAGGGCGGAGAAAATCTAGGAAACCATTCCCAACATGTTTTTCACGACAGGGATTCAGATCTTGAAAAAAACACTTTTCCTTTTCTTTTCTTTTCTTTTTTTCATTATATTATTTGAACATAATTTTATTTTCATATTTTTCTAAAATAGTGAAATATTGCTCCACTGCTTAACGAGACCATAAGATCTCCTGTTTAGGTGGATTGAATCTGTGTGGGTGCATAATAATGTCCTAATTAAGCAGGCTTTTTAGTTTGGGCTTATGTTTATTTCCTAAACCGGTAGTCCATGAAATGCTTTTCCACGTTATGGTGTGAGAGGCCTAATTTTTTAATAATCTAAAACAATATATTGATATTATTGTTTTTTGTTGAAAACAAAAATATTTTATAATTATTAAAACAAGTTAATAAAAAAATATTAAAAATACTATATTTATATTAAAAATATTAAAAATACTAATACTTTAATAATATTTAAAGTATTAGTAGAGTGTTGAAAAAAAATATTATTTTTGTATTCATAATCATCAAGTAACATGTTATAAATGATTCTGACCTTTATAACTTGAAAATGTGCATTGAACTTCATATTTTTCATGGATATCACAAGTTTTATTGTTTTATGGTGTTTTTCCCTCTTTAATTAAAGTCTTAAATCATCATATGACTTAAAAAGAGTTCATTTATAGAAATCCAAAGCTCTTTTATAGTTTTAAAAGGTAGTATATCAATATCTTAATCATCATCCATCAAAATACAATTCATCATCTTTTCAAATGACGTAACCTTTGATAAAAAAAAAATGATGATTATAGAGGTAGCATATCAATATTTATGGGAGATTTTTATTGCAAAGATGCTAACTGAACTTGTTGATTGGCTGAAATAAATGGAGTGGGTGATGAGTTCCTCGCTACAGACCGGTGTATAATGAAAGATATTTTTGAGACATGTCCCCAATCCTCATCCTATAAAGCGCTACTCTTTGCTACTGGCGCAACAATACCACTTGTCTTGCTCGAGGTTTTTAGCTAAACTCCATGAGAACAAATGATGACTTTACCTCTAAAATTCCAGGATCAGCTATTCTAACTTCTCTTTTCTCTTTTATCAGCCTATGATAAATGCCCAAAGTCATAAAAATAAAAAAAATGGGCAATTTCTTTAGTATGTTCAAGCAAAAAACATAAATGGACATAATTCAAACTAAATATTTCTTTAATCTTCAAATTTGGTTATTTAAGTTATAATTATTTGAAATCAATAAAATTGAAATTGGCTTTTCCAAACTGAGAATTAACCAAGAGATTAAATAGTTAAGGAACTAAAATAAAAACAGGACATGAACTCCCCCCTAACCATACAAATCAATCCATTGATAAAAAAAACTAAATATTTTTTTTAATCTTCACATTTGGTTATTAAAATTATAATTATTTGAAACCAATTAAATTAAATTTTACATTTCAAGCATTAACCCAGAGATTAAATGACACATCAAGAATTTCATGAGTATACATGAAAAGCAAATAACCAAGATCAATTATAAAGCAAAGCAATGTTAAAGGATTAATTACTTTTTTCTTTAGGAAAATAAGAATTAAATTAAATTATATAACTAGATGATACGTGTTATTTAGTGGAATTACCAGCTAAAATGAACATTATTTTATCACCAATTATAAAATATATATTTTTGTAAAGTTGGTATATATTTTTAATAGTTTTTTACTTTAGTATTACTTCATTAATCTAAATATAAAAATAATGATGAGCAATTAACTAGTTAACTTAAAAACAAAAAAAAAACAGTACGATTGATTTCATAACAAGGGAAGTACTCATGATAGGCAATTTTTTTTACTTATTACACCTTAAAATTGTCTTATCATGTAATTTAATTAAATTACATGATAATTTGAAAAAAAAATGTTTTTGCGAAGAAGAAAAAAATAGTTTTTAGTACAAGGATGATATATATTTTTTTAATGAATGCAAGCTAAAAGCAAATGACTACTCAATACATATTTCCAACATAATGCAAAACCCAAAATCTTCTACATTTCCTATAAATCTAATAAGAATCAGTCATGATAAGTATAATTTTGTTTGCAAAACCCAAAACAAAGGTTGAAATGGGTTAAGATTTCGGAAGACCCTAACAAATTACTTTAGGAAGCCCATTGGGCACTAAAAAAAGAAAAAGAAAAAAATAAAAATAAATCATTGGCCATGACAGGGTACCGTAGCCATTGACAAGTCCATTTTGCCGCCGTGTTTGGTATTGACCCCAAAGTCTTCTCACCCGCACCTGTTTCTTGATCAATAATTGGTATTGACCCCCAAAAAAAAAAAAAAAAAAAAAATTGGTATTGACCCCAAAGTCTTCTTACATTCGCATATTTCTTGATCAAACCATCTTTCATTTAGATAACCAGGAGATTAGATTGTCCGTAAGAATTTACTAGGAGTGGCAGAAGGCAATAGACAAGAAAAATCAGAGGCCATGACAGGGTACAGTTGCCATTGACAAGTCCATTGGCCGACGTATTTGGTATTGACCCCAAAGTCTTCTCACATTCACATATTTCTTGATCAAACCATCTTTCATTTAGATAACGATGAGACAAGAAAAATCGTCTCTTATCATCAACAATATGCAGCTTCTTCTTCGTCTTGTTTGCTGATGGAAAACACAAGCCAACTGTTCTTATGATCTGTTGGTAAGTCTTTCTGGTTCATGCGTCTTCTTTATTCAAGATTATATATACGAGTTTGATAAGTTTGTTTCATGAACGTATTAATTCTTCCATCTGCAATTCTTTTTGCTCAGCTAGTGACTGTTCTTGTAATGAAAGTAGTAGCAAGCTAGCATTGGTAGCAAGTGACGAGTGATCATGTTAAGATTGATCGTATCAAATTAAGCTAGTATATATCCATCGTTAAGAGTTTTAGGAATTTTCTGATAAATATAAGTTGTGTGGGTTCTTGTACTCTTAGATTTCAATTTCTCTTAATGAATGTTCAGCTGTTGAAGTGGGTGCTCTTTTTATGTCTTTAGGAGAAAAAGGAGAGCAGTTAATGATTTCGATTCTTAGTGATTGAGGAAGACACAATCATGTAACTGTCTGATATGGCATCTTCATCTGCTGTTGCTCATGAATGGAAGTATGATGTGTTCCTTAGTTTTGGAGGCGAGGATACGCGCGACAACTTTACCAGCCATCTCTATCGTGAATTGCGTAGGATTGAAATCAAGACCTTCATTGACTATAGGCTTCGAAGAGGACAAGAAATTACCCCTGCCCTTCTGAAAGCAATTGAAGAATCAAGAATTTCTGTAGTAATTTTCTCCAAGAACTATGCATCTTCTCAGTGGTGTTTGGATGAACTGGTGAAAATACTTGAATGCAAAGAGACTTATGGGCAGATTGTTTTACCGATCTTCTATCATGTAGACCCATCTGATGTTGATGAACAGACTGGGAGTTTTGGAAATGCATTTGCTGAGCTTGAAAAAAAATTTAAGGGGAAGATGGACAAGGTGCCAAGGTGGAGGGCTGACTTGACATACGCAGCCAGTATATCCGGATGGGATTCACAGGTTACTAGGTAACTATATATTAGTAACTATAGATTCTCTTCTTCAACCTTTTTTTTCCTGGAATTATAGCAATTAAAAGTTATTTATAGCAATTAAATTTTCTTGTGCGTATTATAGTTTTTTTTCCTCTCCTGTAAATCATTTTTGCTTGGAAAGGCACAAGTCTGTTCTGTTTTATAGTGGAAAACTAATTTCCATCAACAGCCAATGGACTTCCACCTTAAGGGTACAATATCGATGCTGCTTATAATAATAATAAAAAATTTTCTCATAAGAGAAGTTGAAGATGCTTCTTTCATTTTTTGCAGTCCGGAGGCCAAACTCATAACAGAAGTTGTGCAAACTATCTGTAAGAGGTTAAATCGTGCTTCCCCATGCAAATTAACAGGTCTGGTTGGAGTAGATTCACGCATTGAGAAAATCAACAAATTACTGTCCCATCAGATGTCCGCAAAATAGGAATTTGGGGCATGGGTGGTATAGGCAAGACAACTATCGCGGGAGCTTTCTACGATAGCTTCTCCAGTCAATATGAAGGCCACCACTTTCTTCCCAGCATAAGGCAGGAATCAGAAAAGGGTCGATTAAATGATCTACGAGATGAACTTCTTTCTAAACTACTGGAGGATGAAAATCTCCGCGTTCGCACACCACATATAGGCGAGAGGAACTTCTTTCTAAACTACTGGAGGAAGAAAATCTTCGCGTTGGCACACCACATATACCTACTTTCATCAGGGATAGACTCTGCCAAAAGAAAGTTCTCCTTGTTTTGGATGATGTGAATGATGTACGACAATTCCAGCATTTAATTGAAGTGCCTTTGATTGGTCCAGGAAGCGTTAATGGGATTCACAGGTTACTAGGTAACTATATATTAGTAACTATAGATTCTCTTCTTCAACCTTTTTTTTCCTGGAATTATAGCAATTAAAAGTTATTTATAGCAATTAAATTTTCTTGTGCATATTATAGTTTGTTTTCCTCTCCTGTAAATCATTTTTGCTTAGGAAGGCACAAGTCTGTTCTGTTTTCTAGTGCAAAACTAATTTCCATCAACAGCCAATGGACTTCCACCTTAAGGGTACAATATCGATGCTGCTTATAATAATAATAAAAAATTTTCTCATAAGAGAAGTTGAAGATGCTTCTTTCATTTTTTGCAGTCCGGAGGCCAAACTCATAACAGAAGTTGTGCAAACTATCTGTAAGAGGTTAAGTCGTGCTTCCCCATGCAAATTAAGAGGTCTGGTTGGAGTAGATTCACGCATTGAGAAAATCAACAAATTACTGTCCATTGTGTCATCAGATGTCCGCATTATAGGAATTTGGGGCATGGGTGGTATAGGCAAGACAACTATTGCGGAAGCTTTCTTCTATAGCATCCCAAGTCAGTATGAAGGCGACCACTTTCTTCCGAACATAAGGCAGGAATCAGA
>NW_011500167.1:213667-248371 GCF_000495115.2 Populus euphratica | reverse complement strand
GAAGAGTTGAGGTATCTCCATTGGGATGGATACCCTTTGACATCTTTGCCTTGCAATTTTCGTCCACAGAACCTTGTTGAACTTAACCTATCATCTAGCAAGGTTGAGCAACTGTGGAGAGAAGGCCAGGTATTCTAAAATAACTCTGTGCATGCATAGTTCTTTCTTCGAAATTTAGAGTGATATGCACGTGTAATTTCTTTCTGTTGATTTCATTTTGCTTCAGGATCTCGTCAATTTAAAAGATGTCAACCTCAGCAATTGTGAGCACATAACTTCCCTGCCAGACCTTTCGAAGGCCAGAGACCTTGAGAGATTGAATCTTCAATTCTGTACAAGTTTGGTTAGGGTTCCTTCATCTATACAGCATCTGGACAAGCTTAATGATTTAGATTTGAGAGGCTGCACAAGCCTAATCAATTTGCCCAGTAGAATTAATTCAAGATGTCTGAAGAGTCTTAACCTTTCTGGTTGTTCAAATCTCAAGAAGAGCCCAGAGACTGCAAGGAAACTGACATATTTAAATTTAAATGAGACTGCTGTTGAAGAGCTTCCCCAATCAATTGGGGAACTCAGTGGACTTGTTGCTTTGAATTTGAAGAACTGCAAACTCCTGGTGAATCTTCCAGAAAACATATATTTGTTGAAATCTCTTCAAATTGCTGACATCTCTGGCTGCTTATCTATCAGCAGGCTTCCTGATTTTTCGAGGAATGTAAGATACTTGTACTTGAATGGAACTGCAATAGAAGAGCTGCCATCTTCAATTGGTGGTCTAAGGGAACTCATTTATTTAGATCTAGGTGGCTGCAACAGGCTAAAGAATCTGTCGAGTGCGGTTTCTGAGTTGGGATGCCTTAAAAAACTTGATCTTTCCGGTTGCTCAAGTATCACGGAGTTTCCAAACGTTTCAAATAATTTAAAGGAGCTGTATTTAAATGGGACAGCAATACGAGAGATTCCCTCCTCAATAGAATGTTTGTTTGATCTTGCTGAATTGCACCTAAGAAACTGCAAACAATTTGAGATTCTTCCTAGCAGCATCTGCAAGTTGAGAAAATTGGAGAGGCTTAATCTCTCAGGTTGCATCCAATTTCAAAATTTTCCAGAAGTTTTGGAGCCGATGGTATATTTGAGATATCTCTATTTAGAACAGACAAGCATAACAGAGTTGCCTTCACCGATTGGAAATATGATGGAACTTGCCTGCTTGGAAGTGGGAAACTGCAAATATCTACGAGACATCGAATGTCTTGTCAAATCGCAATTGCCCGAGAGAGGCGTGGATTTAGATTGTTTGCGTAAGCTAAATCTAGATGGTTGCAATCTATCGGAAGTGCCGGACAGTCTTGGTCGTTTTTCGTCACTGGAAGTGTTAGATCTAAGTGGAAACAATTTCAGGACAATACCTATAACCATCAATAAACTGTTTGAGTTGCAATATCTAGGATTAAGGAATTGCAGGAGGCTTGAATCATTACCGGAGCTTCCACCACAGCTATCAAAGTTGGATGCAGACAATTGCGAGAGATTGAATCATTACCAGGGCTTCCACCACAGGTCATCAACTGTAGTTGAGGGGAACATTTTTGAATTCATTTTCACTAATTGCTCGAGATCGCGTTTGTTCAATCAAATCTTGGCGTACTCATTACTGAAATTTCAACTTTATACCAAAAGGTTATACCATCAGGTTTGTTTCTCAAAGCTCTGATATACATCTTTTTTTCTCTATTTACCACCTTTCATTTTAAAAAGATGCTATTTGAGTTGTGTTTACAGCTGCCCGATTTTCCAGAAGCGGCATGTAGTTTCTGCCTCCCTGTAGATGCGACTCCGGAATGGCTTAGCCATCAAAGTTGGGGTTCTACAGTAACATTCCAGCTATCTTCACATTGGGCTAATAGCCAGTTCTTGGGTTTCTCTCTTTGCGCTGTCATTGCATTTGGTTCTGTCAGCCATAGTTTGCAAGTTAAATGCACATATCACTTTCGCAATAAGCATGGTGAAAGTCGTGACCTCGTTTGCTATCTCCATGGTTGGAATGATGAGAAGCGAATCAACTCAGCACACATATTGGTGGGGTTTGATCCCTGTGTGGTTGCCAAAGAAGATTATATGTTTAGTGAATATAGTGAGGTCTCTGTTGAGTTCCAACCGGAATTTACCAACGGAAATCTCTTACCATTAGATCTTTGTCAAGTACACGAGTGTGGGGTCCGTCTACTGTATGAAGATCGCTTTGATTTGATTAGGTCAGGCTATTTTTGTTTTTATCCTACGAATGGTGATGAATTGCAAACAATGTTCCAAGCCAAGAGAGCAAGGTTCCAAGGCATGAGATGGGAGGATTATTATGTCATGCGTAGGACCTATGAATTCTTGGCGGACCTTCAGGTTTGTTTCTTAAACCTCTGATATACTTTTTTCTTTCCTTCATTTTATTTTAAAATGATGCTATTTGAATTGTGTAACAGCTGCCTGATGTTGTAGCTAAGCCATCTAGTTTCTGCCTCCCGGGAGACACGACTCCGGAGTGGTTTAGCCATCAAAGTTGGGGATCTACAGTAACATTCCAGCTATCTACAAATTGGGCTAATAGGAAGTTCTTGGGTTTCTGTCTTTGCGCAATCATAGTCATTGGATTTGGTTCTGCCAATTATAGTTTTGGTCAGAGTTTGCATGTTAAATGCACATATCACTTCCGCAATAAGCATGGTGATACCCGTGACCTTGACTGCTATCTCCATGGTTGTTGCTGTCTCCATGGTTGGAATGATGAGAAACGCATCGACGACTCAGCATACATATTCATGGGATTTGATCCCTGTGTGGTTGCCAAAGAAAAGGATACGTTTTGTGAATATAGCGAGGTCTCAGTTGAATTCCACCGCGAGGTCTTAGATGAATTCCACCTGGAAAACAATTTATTTCCTTGTTGTCACGTGGTTGAGTGTGGGGTCCATCTACTGTATGACGGTGGGGCGTTTGGGCTCCGTCTACTGCATGCCAATGATGAAGATAAGATACAACGCTTTCATTTGATAATGTCAGACTCCTCTCGTTTTGATCTTCTATATGGAGATGACTTGAGAGTAAGGTTCCAAGCCAAGAGAGCAAGGTTTCAAGCTGATAGATGGGAGGATTATTCTGTTGAGTGTGGGGTCCGTCTACTGTATGAAGATGGGATACATCGCTTTGATTTGATAAGGTCAGGCTATTTTTGTTTTTATCCTACGAATGGTGATGAATTGCAAACAATGTTCCAAGCCAAGAGAGCAAGGTTCCAAGGCATGAGATGGGAGGATTATTATGTCATGCGTAGGACCTATGAATTCTTGGCGGACCTTCAGGTTTGTTTCTTAAACCTCTGATATACTTTTTTCTTTTCTTCATTTTATTTTAAAATGGTGCCTTTTGAAATGTGTAACAGCTGCTTGATGTTGGAGCCAGGCCAAGGCCATCTAGTTTCTGCCTCCCTGGAGACACGACTCCGGAGTGGTTCAGCCATCAAAGTTGGGGATCTACAGTAACATTCCAGCTATCATCAGATTCGGATAATAGGAAGTTCTTGGGTTTCTCTCTTTGCGCAGTCATAGTCAGCAGATTTGGTTCTGCCAATTATGATTTTGTTCAGAGGTCGCATGTTAAATGCACATATCACTTCCGCAATAAGGATGGTGATACCCGTGACCTCCATTGCTATCTCCATGGTTGGAATGATGAGATATGCTATCTTATCTCCATGGTTGTTGCTGTCTCCATGGTTGGAATGATGAGAAACGCATCGACGACTCAGCATACATATTCATGGGATTTGATCCCTGTGTGGTTGCCAAAGAAAAGGATACGTTTTGTGAATATAGCGAGGTCTCAGTTGAATTCCACCGCGAGGTCTTAGATGAATTCCACCTGGAAAACAATTTATTTCCTTGTTGTCACGTGGTTGAGTGTGGGGTCCATCTACTGTATGACGGTGGGGCGTTTGGGCTCCGTCTACTGCATGCCAATGATGAAGATAAGATACAACGCTTTCATTTGATAATGTCAGACTCCTCTCATTTTTATCCTCTAGATCAAGATGAATTGGAAGTAAGGTTCCAAGCCAAGAGAGCAAGGTTCCAAGCTGATAGATGGGAGGATTATTCTGTCATGCGTAGGACCTATAAATTCTTGGCGGACCTTCAGGTCTGTTTCTTCAACCTCTGATGTACCTTTTTCTTTCCTTCATCTTATTTTAAAATGATGCTATTTGGATTGTGTAACAGCTGCCTGATGTTGTAGCTAAGCCATCTAGTTTCTGCCTCCCGGGAGACACGACTCCGGAGTGGTTTAGCCATCAAAGTTGGGGATCTACAGTAACATTCCAGCTATCTACAAATTGGGCTAATAGGAAGTTCTTGGGTTTCTGTCTTTGCGCAATCATAGTCATTGGATTTGGTTCTGCCAATTATAGTTTTGGTCAGAGTTTGCAATCACTGGAAGTGTTAGATCTAAGCGGAAACGATTTTCGGATTGGATCTTTGCAATAGCAAGTCTTGGGTTTCTCTCTTTGCGCAGTCATTGCATTTGGTTCTGTCAGTTATGATTTGCACGTTAAATGCACATATCACTTCCGCAATAAGCATGGTGATAGCCGTGACTTAAATTGCTATCTCGATGGTTGGTTTGATGACCAGGGCAACAACCCAGCACACATATTCGTGGGATTGGATCCCCGTTTGGTTGCCAAAGAAAAGGATACGTTTATTAAATACAGCGAGGTCTCAGTTGAATTCCAACTGGAAGATAATAACGGCAATCTCTTACCATTAGATCTTTGTCGAGTGATTGAGTGTGGGGTCCGCCCACTGCATGCCAATGAGATATATCGCTTTGATTTCATCATGCAGAGATACTATCGTTTTTATCCTCAGGATCAAGATGGATTGGAAGCAATGTTCCAAGCCAAGAGAGCAAGGCTCCAAGTCAATAGATGGGGGGATTATTCTATCATGCGTAGGACCTATAAATTCTTGGCGGACCATCAGGTGTTTTTCTTAAACCTTTAATATACTTTTCTATTTCCTTCGTCTCATTTTAAAAAGATGCTAATTGAATTATGTTAACAGCTGCCCGATGTTCCAGCTTGGCCATTTAGTTTCTGCCTCCTGAGGCCATTTAGTTTCTGCCTCCCTAGGCCACCTAGTTTCTGCCTCCCTAGGCCACCTAGTTTCTACCTCCCTGCAGATGTAACTCCGGAGTGGTTTAGCCACAAAAGTTGGGGATCTACAGTAACATTCCAGCTATCTTCACAGTGGGCTAATAGCGAGTTCTTGGGTTTCTCTCTTTGTGCTGTCATTGCATCTTATTCTTTCAACTTTGAGTTGCGAGTTAAATGCACATATCACTTCCGCAATGAGCACGGTGATAGCCATGATCTCTATTGCTATCTCCATGGTTGGTATGATGACAAGGGCAACAATCCAGCACACATATTCGTGGGATTGGATCCCTGTTTTGTTGCCAAAGAAAAGGATACGTTTAGTAAATACAGCGAGGTCTCAGTTGACTTCCGGCCAGAAGATATGAAAGGCACTTCACTAGATTTTTGTCAGGTGATTGAGTGTGGGGTCCATCTACTGCATGCCAATGAGATGCATCACTTTGATTTCAGCACGCAATATCACTTTGATTTCAGCATGCAAGATCACTTTGATCCTCAGGATCGAGATGAACTGAAAGCAATGTTCCAAGCCAAGAGAGAAAGGTTACAAGGCATGAGACGTGATGATTATTTTGGCTATGTTCTTCCCCGGAGCATTAGATGAACAAAAGAGAAGGCATAATTAATGACACTTGGGTTTTACAGTAGAAAACTTTAATAAATTATTATTGTTGTTGCTGCGATTGTTAAAACTAGAACACCCCTTGTCTTCATGATTAAATGTTTTTATTTAAAGTTATTTTATTTATTTTACCGTGTATTTTAATTGTTTATTATCTTTTATATTTGATCAGATGATAAATTGACAAATTAACTTTTAGTTTAAATTATAATAAAGACAAAAAACCATTTTAAAATATGAAAATACCTCCTTGCATCAGGTTTAGATTTTATGCTTTCAATGATTTTTTAATTTTTTTATTGTGCAATTAATAAAAAAAAAACTTATTTATCCCTAATCAATTTAAAAAATAACAAAGGAGCCATGCAGAAAAACTTCAATGCTTTTGGAAGCCATTGCTAAATTTTTCTGGTAAAGGGTAAAAAACATCTTTACAGTATTTCAATGAATAATGCTCATGGGTCCATGGGTCTGGAGATAAGGTGATTTTTGCTAAATTTTTCTGGTAAAGGGTAAAAAACATCTTTATAGTATTTCAATGAATAATGCTCATGGGTCCATGGGTCTGGAGATAAGGTGTTTTTCTATAGGGTTTTAGATCTTTTAATCTTGTTTTTAGAGGAGATGTAAATTGTTGAGGGGATAAAACACACTCTTTTATTTTAAGAACAAAGCTTACAATTACATAAACAAAAGCTTACAACAACCCCTCTCTCTTTCTCTCTTTCTCTCTAGTGTTTCTCTCAATTTCCCAAAAATACCTCTGTTTTCTAACAAACGGGGCTCTGATACCAATTGTTGGTGGGAGAAACCACTTGTGGTGGCTTTGAAACACTCGGAGGGGATAAAACACACTCTTTTATTTCAAGAACAAAGCTTACAATAACATAAACAAAAGCTTACAACAACCCCTCTCTCTTTCTCTCTAGTGTTTCTCTCAATCTCTCCACACATAATTGCATAAGCTTAGCTATCTATTTATACACGAAATCAAAACAAGAAAATTCAACCTTCAAGTGTGAAGGCGGTTGTGGCCGACGATGTGAAAGCAGCTGGCGGCCGGTCGGTTGATACACCGGATTCTTTGCCAATGCAATCGCTGATCGATTATCGATATAAATCTCTGTAGGATTTTCTTGAGGAAATCCCAAAAACTTTAGCAAATTCCTTAACCATATTAAATGGCATACAGCTGAGTTGGCGGCAACATACTCAGCTTCACAGCTTGATAACGTGACAATTGATTGCTTTTTGGATGACCATGTGAAAGATGTATCTCCCACGAAAAATACAAACCCTGTTGTACTTTTTCTTTCATCCAGATCTCTACCCCAATCACTATCCGAGTAGCCAGTAAGATTGAAATTTGTACTTGAGGTATAAAACATACCTTCATTTATTGTGCCTTTGATGTAGCGAAGAATTCTCTTGGCTGCATTCAAATGAGACTGGTCTGGCTTCTCCATATATCTACTGATCAGTCCGACTTCGTAGAGTATATCTGGTCTGGTACATGTCAAGTACCTTAAGCTTCCTACCAAGCTTTTAAAGTAAGTTGGATCAACATTTCCAACTTTACTTTTCCTCAATTCCACTCCATTCTCGACTGGAGTTGATACCAGATTGCAGCTTTCCATCTTGAACCTTTCAAGAATATCTTTGGCATAACTGCTTTGGGATACAAAAATCCCTTCTTCTTTCTGCACCACTTCTAAGCCAAGAAAATGTGCCATCAGACCAATGTCTGTCATCTCAAACTCTTGTACCATGCTTTTCTTGAAGTCTTCGAACATGGTAGGATTGTTGCCGGTGAATATCAAGTCATCAACATATAGGCACACAAATAATATGCTGCCATCTGCTTCTTTCTTCACATAAATTGCATGTTCATATGGACATTTTTCAAATCCATTATCTTGAAAATACCTGTCAATTCTGGTATTCCAAGCACGCGGAGCTTGCTTCAAACCGTAGAGGGCTTTCTTCAACTTGTATACTTTGCCTTCATTTTCATCATCAATGTATCCAAGTGGTTGTTCAACATAGATCTCTTCTTCTAGGAAGCCATTCAGAAATGCTGACTTCACATCAAGTTGATAGATCTTCCATCTATGTTGTGCTGCTAGTGAGATCATCAATCTGATTGTCTCTAGCCGGGCTACTGGAGCAAACACTTCTCCATAGTCAATGCCTTCTCTCTGTTTGTAGCCTTTCGCCACTAATCTTGCTTTGTATCTTTGCACTTCTCCTTTTGCATTCTTCTTTGTCTTATAGACCCATTTGACACCTATTGCTTTCTTGTTTTCTGGTAGATAAGTCAGCTTCCAGGTATCATTCTTCTCAATGGCATGTATTTCTTCATCCATTGCTTTTATCCACTTCTCTTCTGTGATAGCTTCATTGAAGCTAATTGGGTCACTATCAGTAAAGAAACAAAATAGAGTTGTATCTTCCATTACTTGAGTGGCGTCATACAGCTCTTCTAGATTTCTCATCCTTCTTGGTCCTTCTGATGAGGATGCTGATGATGGTTCTGGTAATGATGATGTTGATGATGATTCTGGCGTGTTTCTCCTGTTGAATACAGGAAATCTGTGTATCGGACTTTATGGCTCATCTTCTAGTACTATTGGACCTTTTGGAAGTACTGTTGGTACTTCTTCATCTTCAAGGATCAAATCAGTGCTGATCCATTTAACTGCTTCTTGGTCATCATTCCATTGCCAAGTTTTATCTTCTTCAAAGATAACATCTCTGCTCATAATTACCTTCTGGGTGATGGGATTATACAGCTTGTATCCCATTCTTCTCTCACCATATCCGACAAAGATGCATTTCTCACTTTTATCATCGAGTTTGGTCCTTCTTGCATCTGGGATCTTTGCATATGCCACACAACCAAAGACTCGAAGATGAGTAACACTTGGTTTGTGACCACTCCATGCTTCTTGTGGAGTGATAGCTTGCAAACTTCTGGTTGGGTAGCGGGTCAGCAAATATACTGCACATGATACAGCTTCAGCCCAGTATTGCTTGGGCAGCTTCTTTGCTTTGAGTAGACTTCTTGCCATATCAAGAATTGTTCGATTCTTCCTCTCAGCTATACCATTCAGCTGTGGTGTATAAGCTGGTGTTGTCTGATGTCTGATGCCTTGTTGTGTACAAAAAGCTTCAAAGTCATTTGCTGTATATTCTCCACCTTGATCAGATCTCACAGTTCTGATCTTATAGCCACTTTGCTTCTCAACAATTGCTTTAAAATCTTTAAAACAATTGAACACTTCTGACTTCCTCTTCAAAAAATATACCCATGTCTTTCTGCTAAAATCATCAATAAAAGTGAGGAAGTACCTATTTTGTCCAGTCGACATAGGCTTTATAGGACCACACACATCTGTGTGTATTAACTCCAGTGGCTCGTTTGCTTTCCAGTTGACTTCTTTGGCAAAACTAGATCTGTGATGTTTGCTGAGGACACAACTCTCACAAACTTCTTCTGGATGATCAATGTGGGGCATACCTTTGACCATCTTCTTGCTTGCTAGCATCTTCAGACTTGTGAAATTCAGATGTCCAAGCCTCAGGTGCCAAAGCCATTCTTCACTGTTGGTGATGGCACTCAAACACTTTGCTGCATCATATTGGATGTTTAAAGGAAACATCCTATTCTTGGACATTTTCACATAGGCAATTAATCTCCCATTATAGTCTGTAATTGTCAGATGACAATTCTTCATGTAAAGTGTATAGCCTCTCTCCAAAAGTTGACCTATGCTCACCAAGTTCTGCTTTATGGCTGGGACATAGTAGACATCGGCGATGTAGCTATGATCGCCATTCTTCAACTTGATTGGGATGTTGCCTTTACCTTTGAATGGAACTTTTGACGTATCTCCAAAGGTGACAAAACCTTGTATGGTCTCATTTAGATCACCAAATAAAGCTCGTTGGCCACACATGTGATTGCTGGCTCCAGAATCAAGATACCAAATATTCTCTTGATTCTTGTCAAGTCCTTGTTGGACAAATAATGCAGCTGCTCCTCTATTGTTGACATCCTCTTCTGCATAGTTGACTCGCTCACGTATCTCCAGTGGAGCTTTCTTTTGACATTCAGTGCTATAGTGGCCAAATTGATTGCAATTATAACACTGAATATTCCTGTTGTCACGGTTATTGTAGCCGCCTCCTCTTCCTCTAGGAGTGAATGCTTGTTGTCCTCGACCTCCTCTGGTGGTGTTTCTACCACCTCTTCCTCTAAAACCTGTATTCCAAGAACCTCTGCCTTGAAATCGTTGAAATCCTCCTCGTGTTTGTTGACTTCTTCCTCGAGTGGTGTATCCACTTGTTGAAGTCTCCCCTTGCTCATATTTGTCTTTGAGAGACAACTTTGCTTGTAAGGCATGCTCAATTGCCTTATCTCCATTTCTTTTTATAATCTTCTGCTCATGAGCTTGCAAAGAACTCATAAGTTCATCCACTGTTAACTTGTCCACCTCTTTGGACTCTTCAATAGCGACAACAACAAAATCAAATTTTGGATCTAGGGATCTCGAAATTTTCTCAGTAATTCGAGCATCTGAAAGGGCTTCTCCGTTTCTTCTCATCTGATTGACTATCACCATAATTCTTGTGTGATAATCAGAAATGGATTCTGAGGACTTTATTTGTAATAATTCAAATTCACCTCGTAAAGATTGGAGATGAATCTTCTTTATTCTGTCAGCACCTTTGTATTTTTGTTGGAGAGCCTCCCATATTTCTTTTGATGTTTCTGCGGAAGCAATGATTTCAAATGTCGCTTCATCAAGACCTTGATAAATGATGGTCTTTGCTTTGTTGTATAATCCAATATGCAACCCACAATCATATGTTAAAGTGTGTGTGTGTAAATTAAGGTTTAAGAATACATGTTAAATAAGTATATGAGCAGAATTAAGTGATAACAATACGAGAGTTTGTAAACCTGAATATTTCAGGAAGTATTATAATAGACCTTGTTAAGAATGGTTACTAAGATGCGTCTCAAGAGTCACTTTAACAAAAGAGCTCCTTTACTCTGCCATCCTAGTAACAATAATTATGCACATGCTTTATGAAATGAAAAATAATTTTTTTTTTTTTATCAACTACTACCCTCTCCCCCCAACCAAAATGAGACATTGTCCTCAATGTTCTAAGGTAGAAAGATAGAGTATAGAAGATATCACCTGAAATAACGAACACTGACAAAACCTGAAACACACTGAAACAAAAATAAGAAATAACAAAACACAATAATAAAACCAAAATACATAAAAATTCACAAATGAAGGCTCAAATCCAATCTAAGCTTTTTACGGCTTTCCTTAGATGACCAATTTATGCGACTCATGGAAGGATCAATCACAGGAGTGAAAGATTGTAGTTGGTCAATCAATTGTTCAGCAGTAGTAGCACAGATTATGATTTGTCGTGCAGAAGATGTTAGAAATTCCTGTTCCACAGCATGATCAAGAAAAGACAACAACTTATCATAATAACCATTAACATTTAACAAACCAATGGGTTTATGGTGAATGTGCAATTGAGCCCAAGAGGAAATATGAAAGATCTCTTCCAATGTGCCTAGACCACCTGGTAAAGCAATGAAAGCATCAGCATGGTTAAACATTGCATTCATTCGAGCCGACATTGTGGAGACCTGAAGTTCCTCTCCAATTGTTTTTCCAATGATGTCCCCTTGTGCCAAAGCTTCAGGGACGATTCCTAAAACTTGACTACCTCCTAAAAATGCAGCTATTGACACACCTCCCATTAACCCAAGACTGCCTCCCCCATACACTAAATGAATCTTTCTCTCAGCTAGCACCTGACCAAGATGATTTGCTGATTCTAAAAACTCCTTTTCTTTCCCAGGACTAGATCCACCGAAAACACAAATATTTCTTATTTGATGACTTGAGGAACTTGCCATTTCTACACACTTCTATATTTGTTGAATGTATGGGTTGAGTAGAAATGAAAGGAAGGAAAAGAGGGTTTTATAGATGAGAAAGTAGAAAGGCAATCATAACATCTATATGTAGGCCAGCTAGAGTCTCACACTCACTCTCTCTCTTTTTATTTATTTATTTATTTACTTTGGAAAAAAGCATGTGTATTTACAGGTAGTTGTGATTGTGGCTCACATCTTCCCTTGGTTTTACGTCCAAGAACGGCTTAAACGCCCTCTATGGGTCGGGGATAGGCTTCCCATCCAGTTTTCTTAAAAACTGGCAAAGAGGGTCTTTTTTAGTCAGATTCCCAAGACTAAGTCGATCATGTTTTTTATGAAATAGTGGCCATAAATCATGAATTGCACGATGCACATCTCCACTAGGATGCGTCTCAAGAGTCAATAGAAGATTATCTAAAGACTCCTTACTCAGGCCATCCTTAATGAATTGTATTTTATCTTCACGGTTTATAGATACCATTCCTAAAGAACGACATTGTGTATTACAGGTCCATCTAGCACATCGATGACAGACATCCAGTCGTTTTGCACGACGATTCTTTGCAAAAGTGCTTTTACCTGTTCCAGGCATGTGTGAAAGGAAGAAGTTAGAGGACTCACCTGATAATCGGACCTTTGCTTCAATCAACCAGCGAATATCTTCAGGAATTCCATGATTCATTAATAATCTCAATCTTGCACATCTAGCACGGTAAATTTTTGTAATCGCATTCTGAGGCAGAGCGGGAAAATACTTTTTCAATTTTTCAAGATTAGTGTCCATTTTCAAATGAGAATTGGAAGAGAGATTCAAAGAATTGCATAGATCTATACACAGATATCAGTTATTATGGGAAACTGAAAGAACCGACTTAAGTCACCATGTATGAGGTTGAGTTTTACTTGGTGCCTCATAAGTACCCGTAGTGTCCCAATTTTGAGCATTTTCAGCTAACAAGTCTAAGTACTCCATTGCTTCATCAGGGTCTTTATCTTCAAAAGTTCCATTGCACATCAATTCAACCATTTGCCTATCTTTAGGTGTTAACCCTTCATAGAAATGTGAAACCAATCTCCATGTTTCAAAACCATGATGGGGGCAAGTACTAAGCAAGTCTCGATACCTATCCCAACATTTGTAAAATGTTTCTCCTGGTTTTTGAGTGAAAGTGGTGATTTGTCTCTTGAAAGAGTTTGTTCTATGAGATGGGAAAAACTTCTTTAAAAATTGTTGTTGCATTTCATCCCAAGCACGAATGGATCCTGGTCTTAAATTTTGTAGCCATGTTTTAGCTTTATCTTTTAATGAAAAAGGAAAAAGCTTTAATCTGATGGTGTTCATGCTACAATTTAAATTATTATATGTGTTGCAGACCTCCTCAAATTCTCTTAAATGCAAGTATGGATTTTCCAATTCCAAGCCATGAAATGAAGGTAAAAGTTGAATAATGCCTGGTTTAAAATTAAAATGAGATGCATCGGGAGGAAAAACTATGCATGATGGTGCACTTGTTCTTGTGGGATTCATGTGGTCTCTAAGTGTTCTAGCACGGTTATTCTCATTATTTTCATTATGAAGTGATTGATTATCTTCTTCAGCCATATTTTCTGAAAATGATGAGGATATCCTACAAAGTCTACCACTTGATGTACGTGACCACACTCTCATGCACGTGTAGGAATAAAATAAAAGGAAGAAGAAAACAAAAGAAGAAGGAAGAAAACAAAATAAGGAGAAACAAAATAAAAGAGACAAATTTATATATAAGAAAAGTGAAAAGAGAAAATAAAATAAATACTATAATTTATACAAGAACTTACCTCCCTGGCAACGGCGCCAAAAACTTGACACGACTAAAAGGTTGATGTCTTCTCCCAAGTGCAGGAGTGTCGAAGTAATAGATAACCCGGCAAGACCGGGGTCGAACCACAGGGAGGTTAATTGTACAAATTATAGACAACAATTATAAGCAACAATAATAGCAATAATAACAACAACAATAACAATAACAACAACAACTATAATAATAATAATAATAATAATAATAATAATAATAATAGTAGTAGTAGTAGTAGTAGTAGTAGTAGTAGTAGTAGTAGTAGTAGTAGTAGTAGTAGTAGTAGTAGTAGTAGTAGTAGTAGTAGTAGTAGTAGTAGTAGTAGTAGTAGTAGTAGTAGCAATAATAATAGTAGTAGTAGTAGTACTAATAATAATAATAATAATAATAATAATAGTGGTGGTAGTAGTAATAATAATAATAAAGAAAGAGAAGAAGAAGAAGATGATGAGAACTTGGAGATGGAAAATTAATGTAAGGATTAAACAATAATAATCACATTGGCCTGCATAAAACTCAATATTTTCCTTTGCAATTTAAGTTTTTAAAGTCATCAATCAATATTTTTATTTATGTGATAGGCCTACATTTAAAATGAATATTTACCATAAATTAAAGGTATCTTATATTATTAGATATATTATTATAAAACATGCTTTAGTTAAGGAGTTATTGATACTTCAAGTGCAAAATGATGATATAAAACCATGATAAAAATGCACTTTTAAGTACTAATCACATCAGGAGGAAAAACTATACATGTTGGTGCACTTGTTCTTGTTGGATTCACGTGGTCTCTAAGTGTTCTAACATGATAATTCTCATTATTCTCATTATAAAGTGACTGATTATCCTTTCTAGCCATGTTTTCTGAAAATGATGAGGATTTCTTAGAAAGTCTACCACTTAATGTGCGTTTCCAAACTCCCAAACAAGTGCAAAAGGAGAGTAAAAGGAAGAAGAAAACAAAAGAAAAGGAAACAAAAGTTAGATACTAGAAAAGTTAGATATAAGAAAAGTAAAAAGAGAAAATAAAATAAATATTATAATTTGTATAGAAATTTACCTCCCTGGCAACGGCGCCAAAAACTTGACATGATCAAAGAGTTGATAAATTATCCCAAGTGCAGGAGTGTCGAAGTAATAAATAATTCAGCAAGACCGGAGTTGAACCATAGGGAGATGAACTATATAAATTATAAATAATATATATAATTTAACAAAGAGTTAAATAGATCTTCATGAAAGTTGTGGATAATTATCTTAGCTTTTCAACAATTAGAAAAAAGAATCAGAGCTTATTTTTACTTCTAGAACTCGAGATATAAACTAGACACCACATATTGCTTAGGCTGTAGGACAGATTCAGACATTTCTTTTATTGCTAAGATTTGAACTTGAAACCAGCAGATTTGAATCTTGGACTCTTCATGAATGTTTTAGGCCTATGTCTGAGCTTTCCATCACAATAAACTAGACCTAAATCCAAGGTCTACAACTCCAGTTATAATCCTATAACAGAATGGTTTTCCAATTTGAATTGAATCATCATCTCTTCTCTAAGCTTAGTCCTCTTTTTATCTCTTCACTTTCAACAGTTAATCACATCAATCAATCATTTGAATTGTGAGATATACCTCCATTCAAAATAAGCATTTACCATAAATTAAAGATATCTTATATTATCTGACTTGTTATTATAAAACATGCTTTAGTTGGGGAATTTAATGATACTTTGGGAGCAATATGATGATATAAAACCTTAATGAGAATGCACTTTTAAGTACTAATCAACACTCCCTCATTCTAAATTGAAATGGGGTATCATACATCTTAAAGTTAACACGAAAAAAATAACCCATTTTTATTTAATAACAATTATGGTTCAGTGAGCTTCTTCATTTGAGTCGGCCCTAGATGCCTAGATTATCGTCCATAACTGTCTAGACTATAAGGTTTACACTTAAACTTCCACTAGGATACAAGTATTGCAAAGTAATTTTGCAATTATATGTATTTATATTGTCTAATTATAAATTTTAAAAAATACAATTAAATTGACATATTTGTAATGCTATGTGGTGTGTTGGTAGAGTATTTGCAAATAATCCAACACATGTGTTGGCATTTTATCGGAGCGAGCTAGATAGGCAGCATTTTATCCAGGTATTTTTTTAAACCATTTGTTAAATAAAAAACTTAACTTCACTGAATTATTATTGTTTAATATTTAAAAAACTTATATTCTATAGGTCATGTGGATGCCTTACATAAAACTTAAAGATTAGTAGTTGCTTTGGCTATTTGCACTGACTAGATGGACATATGGACATTAGGTGTCCTGCTACATTTTTTTGAGATGGTCCAACTATATTTTCTAGATTAGGTAATGTGATAGTTTAGCTACAAACAACACAATCCAGTTGATATCGATGCGTGTTATGCTTTGCACGCCTTACATCTTCAGGGTAAAAATGTTGATTATGATTGGTTAAGCCGTTATGGAGCTTATGTATCACATTGTGATACACAGAGGAATGAGATATTTATAGAGATGCATCCTATGATTACAGATGAGGAATATTTGATTTGTTACATGAGTATCATATTCAAAGTCATTACTCCAGATTTCGAGTAAGTTCTTCCACCTAGATACATGCACTATGAGCAACATGTCTCGCAGATTCCAAATATCATAAGTAATCACATATTTTTATAATTAATATATGTTAAACATTGGGTTTTATGTATTGATCCTTTAACACTACAACATTTAACAGTTTTGTTGATGTAAGACTGCCAATTCGTCAGTAAATTTTTTACCGACTAAATCCCCGATGGAAATAGTTCGTTGGCATAGTGTTCGTCGGTAATTCCACATTCTATCTCTAATTCTGTCAGTAAAAAAAATTCCCGCTAGCAATATTCCATCGGTGATCATAGCATATGCAATAAATATTTTCCAACTCTCGGTAAAATACTAATGGACCGTATTTGTCTGTATAAGAGTCGGTGATTGTGGCATTTCCAGTAAATATTTTTCAACTCTCAGTAAAATACTGACGAACTGTTTTTGTCTGTAAAGACGTTGGTGATTGTGGCATTTCCAGTAAATATTTTTCAACACTCTGTAAAATACCGATGGATTGTTTCCATCTGTAGAGACGTCGATGATTGTGGCATTTCCAGTAAATATTTTTCAATTCTTTGTAAAATACCGATGGAAAACTTTTGTTTGGAAATCTATCGATGGTGTTTTAAAAAACAATATTATTTAGAATAAATAGTATAAAATAATATAAATTAATAGTATAAAAAACCAATTATGCAAATAAAATTGTATTAAACATAAAAAAATATAAAAATAAAGTTAAATAATATTCATCCAAATATTCAATACAAATTTAATATGTTTTCAAAAAAAATTAAACTAGAATAATGGCAGAGCTGGAGGAGGAGGAGGATGGTTGTTCCCAGTACCAAACGACCAAAAAAAAAGGCGCACATAGATCACCCATCTGTGATATAATGTTCATGACCATTTGGAGGAGTTGTTCATAATTCCCCGAAAGCTCCTTGTATTTTTTGTAAGATGAGTTGTGTGTTGCTATAAGGCCACAAACTCCTTAGATTGAGTGCTCAAGACTGAGAGCTCCCAACAATTGAGACACTATAGGTTGCCTGCAAGTTCTCAGTCGTAGTGTTGGAGTGCCTATACACCTAATTTTTATTGGGTCCACCAAACGATCCATACCTCCATCCCCAAATCAAAATTGAAATCTGGATAGGTCGAAGGACCATCCCCATATCTCTCCCTCAACATCTATTATAGGTCTCCTGAAAATTAAAAAAGAAATCATCATATTTAACTCAAGAAAATAATAACTTACAAAATAAAATGATTGATTAAACATACCACGAAGTGTTGAGCGTGGTTGTTAACGAACTGTTGCACCCCTTTTTGGCGATCTTCACTACACATGTGCATCTCTACAAACAGCTCCATTCAACTTGGCTCATGTCCAAAAGATGTAGCCTATAAGAAAAAAACAATTAAGTAACAACAAATTAATTAATGATATATTTCATTTAAATTAGTCTTACCATCCATTTCACATGTGCAGCAAACGAAATGGAGCCGCTGATATGCGTGGTCACTGAACCATGAATTTGTAGGTTTCGGTTGTTGGTAAATTCATGGTTCGTGTGAACTACTCAGACGTCATGTGCTCAATATATTGCAGCCATATATCCCCCAGGATGTATGGCGGTTTGAAATCCCTCCAAACCACCATGTTATTCCAACCTTGTAGATCGTTATCTCTCACGTATTTTTTGGTTTTTTTTGTGATTCATACCAAAAATCATGCAACTTACTTCCATAGTGACAAATTATATTTTAAAACATAATTTTTAAAAAAAAATATTATATTATTTTCGATGTTACCAAGTTGTCGTGTGATTTTCTCACACCCTCCTCACAAAATTATCAATCGCACTGTCCCACTCGAATTTGTGTTGTGTATTGATTAGTACTTAAAAGTGCATTTTTATCAAGGTTTTATATCATCATTTTGCACTTGAAGTATCAATAACTCCTTAACTAAAGCATGTTTATAATAATATATCTAATAATATAAGATACCTTTAATTTGTGGTAAATATTCATTTTAAATGCAGGCCTGTCACATAAATGAAAGGATTGATTGATGAATTTAAGAACTGAAATTGAAAGAATAAAGAGATGGGTAAACTTAGAAAAGAGATGTCGGTGCAATCCAAACCGGAACACTGTTCGGTAATTGGGTCATATCTGGAGCTATAGATCTCCGATTTAGGTCTACTTTATATGGATGGAAAGGTAAGACATAGGCCTACAACTTTTATATGGAGCCCAAGATCTAAAAAGGCCATTTTCAAGTCCAAATTGTAGCAACAACAAAGAAGCCCGAATCTGTCCTCCAGCCCAAGCACTGTTTCGTATTTTGGCCATATCTGGAGTTCTAAAAGTCCAAATGAGCTGAATTTTTTTGCACAAGAAAGCTGAGACAATTTCCTACAACTTTCGTGGCAATTTTGACGTTATCAATAACATTTTGGGCAGACAAGAGAAGAGAAGGATTGTCACCAAGTCAAGAGTTGGTCACCCACTCATCAATTAATCATCAAATCAATAGTTCCTAATTTTGGCCTATAAAAGGAGGCATTTTCCATGCATTTAGGCATCTTGGTTTCCAGATCAAGATAATACTCTTGCTTTCTCTCTTTGTATTTTGTGTAATGTGTATGCTTTGTTTTCATTAATATCAAGTTTATGCCTTTCATTTCCTTTCATTTACTTAGTTAACTTTTATCTTATTTATGTTCTTATTTTGTTTATTTATTTTTCTTTCTTTCATTATGTCTAGCTAAGTTTATTATGTCAAGGTGAAAAGGTTACACTAATAATGTAAGAATAAGTATAGTGTAAACTTAATATGGACTTTAATGTTTGATACTAACATGTTTTGTATTTGTTATCTTGTTCACTCTTTAATACTTTGCTTGTTAAATGATTAATCTTGATTTATGTTGTATAACACTTGGTACAACAAATGCTTGGCACTTTCATAGCCCATATTGTATGGTATAACCGACACCTAAGCTATGAAAGGAACTTGATTTGTTGTTAACATAAGTTATAATCATGAATCCTTGACGAGATTTACAAGTATTAGCATTAATCAAATAAGATGACTAATGTAATCACGTTAACAATCTATAATCTGATTGGAACCTCCTTTGTGTGTGGTTTCCAATTGACTAATAAAAGTTTATACTATACTTGTTTGACATACCATTAGTGGATCCTTTAACCTTGACATTTATTGTTATCGTTGTTAAATCTTTATGCTAATATTTCATCTCAAAGTTCTCATCTTCTTCTTCTTCTTCTTCTTTTTCTTTATTATTATTATTATTATTATTATTACTATTATTGTTGTTGTTGTTGTTATTATTGTTGTTGTTGTATTATTGTTATTTATAATTTGTACAATTAATCTCCATGTGGTTCGACCCCGGTCTTGCCAGATTATTTATTACTTCGACACTCCTGCACTTGGGAAAAGACATCAATATTTTCATCGTGTCATTTATAAATAATTTATTTAAAATAAAAATAAAAATTTATTAAAAATAAGCTAGAAATTAGAAATTAATACCAACCTGAAATCTTTAAAACCATGCATCAATATAAGATCTCCATTCAGGATGTCTAGAAACCTGACTCCATTGAAATAATGGAATCTGCATCGATGATTTAAACGCTAATGATATTACTCGGACGACTCAATGTTTTTTAACCTGAAAATAAATTAAATTAATGAAATATTGATTAGTTGTTCATAAATTATGTTATAATTAAAAAAAACTAAAACCCAAACAAACTTACATTGAAAGGTCATCCTTTCAATGTGCCTCGTACTTATAGGAGAATTGATTTCGCTGTAAAGGTACATTGCTTTTGCGCTGTGATACCACACTGGAAGAGGCAACATTGCGAGTCAGCACAAATGCGTCTTCTTGATCGGCACCTAAGGACATGTCATCCTCACTGCTAGAAGAACTAGTTGTTACCATATGTGAGCGACGAGCTATTGATTTCATTCTATGTCTCAACACAATTTTATATGAATAATTACATAATTAGATTTGATTATTAAAAAATCTTATACATAACCTAACATCTATACAAATAACAATTAAAATTAATGGAAATAATTAAACACATATCATGCAATAATATAGTAAAACTGAGATAAAATAATTAAATTTAATCTTATATATTCAATTACTAATTACAAGGTAAATTCAATAATAACAACTAAAATTCAACAAAGTGTTCAATTACTATGACAATATGATTAGTACTTAAAAGTGCATTTTTATCAAGGTTTTATATTATCATCTTGCACTTGAAGTATCAATAACTCCTTAACTAAATCATGTTTTATAATAATATATTTAATAATATAAGATACCTTTAATTTATGATAAATGTTCATTTTAAATGCAAGCCTGTCACATAAATGAAATGATTGATTGATAAGAACTGAAATTGAAAGGACAAAGAGACGGCCAAACTTAGAAAAGAGATATCGGTGCAGTCCAAACTGGAACACTGTTCAGTAATTGGGTCATATCTGGAGCTGTAGATCTCGGATTTAGGTCTACTTTATATGGATGGAAAGGTAAGACATAGGCCTACAACTTTCGTATGGAGCCCAAGATTTAAAAAGGCTATTTGTAAGTCCAAATTATAGCAACAACAAAGAAGTCCAAATCTGTCCTCCAGCCCGAGCACTGTTTAGTATTTGGCCCATATCTGGAGTTCTAGAAATCCAAATAACCTCAATTTTTTCCCTAAAAAGCTGAGACAAATGGTTTTGAATTTTGATATTATCAATGATATTTTGGGCAGACAAGAGAAGATAAGGATTGTCACCAAGTCAAGAGTTAGTCACCCACTCATCAATTAGTCATCAAATCAATAGTTCTCAATTTTGGCCTATAAAAGGAGGCATTTGCATGCATTTAGGCATCTTGGTCTCCAGATCAAGATCATGTTCTTGTTTTCTCTCTTTGTATTTTTTGTAATGTTTATGTTGTGCTTTCATTAATATCTTGTTTATGCCTTTAATTTCCTTTCCTTTACTTAGTTAACTTTTATCTTATTTATGTTCTTATTTTGTTTATTTATTTTTCTTTCTTTCATTATGTTTAGTTAAGTTTATTATGTCAAGGTGAAAAGGTTACACTAATGGTGTAAGAATAAATATAGTGTAAACTCAACATGGACTTTAATATTTGATACTAACATGTTTTATATTTGTTATCTTGTTCACTCTTTAATACTTTGCTTGTTAAATGACTAATCTAGATTTATATTGTATAACACTTGGTACAACAAATGCTTGGCACTTTCATAGCCCATACTGTATGGTATAATCGACACCTGAGCTATTAAAGGAACTTAATTTGTTGTTAACACAAGTTACAAGCATGAATGTCTGACAATATTTACAAGTATTAGTATTATTCGAATAAGATAACTAATGTAATCATGTTAACAATTTATAATCTAATTGGAACCTCTTCTGTGTGTGGTTTCCATTTGAGTAATAAGTGTTTATATTATACTTGTTTGACATACCATTAGTGGATCCTCTAACCTTGACATTTATTGTTATCATTGTTTAATCCTTACGTTAATCTTTCATCTCAAAGTTCTCATCAACTTCTTCTTCTTCTTCTTCTTCTTCTTCTATTACTACTACTACTATTATTATTATTGTTACTATTGTTGTTGTTATTGTTGTTGTTGTATTATTATTATCTATAATTTATACAATTAACCTCTTTGTGGTTCGACTCTGGTCTTGTCGGGTTATTTATTACTTTGACACTCCTGCACTTGGGAGAAGACATTAATCTTTTGGTCGTGTCAAGTTTTTGGCGTCGTTGTCGGGGAGCTAAGTTCTTGTACAAATTATAGTATTTATTTTATTTTCTCTTTTCACTTTTCTTATATATAACTTTGTTTCTTTTCTCTTGTTTCTTCTTCTTTTGTTTTCTTCTTCCTTTTATTCTATTCCTATACGTGCATGAAAGTGTGGTCACGTACAACTTCGACACTCCTGCACTTGGGAGAAGACATCAATCTTTTAGTCGTGTCAAGTTTTTGGCGCCGTTGCCGGGGAGGTAAGTTCTTGTATAAATTATAGTATTTATTTTATTTTCTCTTTTCACTTTTCTTGTATATAACTTTGTTTCTTTTCTTTTGTTTCTTTTTATTTTGTTTTCTTCCTCCTTCTTTTGCTTTCTTCTTCTTTTTATTCCTACACGTGCATGAGAGTGTGGTCACGTACATCAAGTGGTAGACTTTGTAGGGTATCCTCATCATTTTCAGAAAATATGGCTGAAGAAGATAATCAATCACTTCATAATAAGAATAATGAGAATAACCGTGTTAGAACACTTAGAGACCACATGAATCCCACAAGAACAAGTGCACCATCATGTATAGTTTTTCCTTCTGATACATCTCATTTTAATTTTAAGCCAGACATTATTCAACTTTTACCTTCTTTTCATGGCTTAGATTTAGAAAATTTATACCTACATTTAAGGGAATTTAAGGAGGTCTGTAACACCTATAATGACTTAAATTTAGTATGAACACCATCAGATTAAAGCTTTTTTCTTTTTCATTAAAAGATAAAGCTAAAATATGGCTACAAAATTTCAGACCAGGATCTATTCATGCTTGAGATGAAATGCAACAACAGTTTTTAAAGAAGTTTTTCCAATCTCACAGAACAAACTCTTTCAAAAGACAAATCACCACTTTCACTCAAAACCAGTAGAAATATTTTATCAATGTTGGGATAGGTATCGAGACTTGTTTAATACTTGCCCTCATCATAGTTTTGAGATATGGAGATTGGTTTCATATTTTTATGAAGGCTTAATACCTAAAGATAGACAAATGATTGAATTAATGTGCAATGAAACCTTTGAAGATAAAGACCCTAATGAAGCAATAGAGTACCTAGACTTGCTAGCTGAAAATGCTTAAAATTAGGACACTACAGGCATGTATGAGGCACCGAGTAAAACTCAATCTCATATGTCTAGTGAGGTATGTACAACCTTAGGAAAGATCATGACCTCCAAGCCAAGTTTGTATTTTTAGCTAGAACAGTCAAGGCACTAGAATTAAAAATGAGTGGTCAATTAAAATCTACTCAAGACATTGCGTGTCAAATTTGTGAAACAAATGAACACTCAACCAATGATTATCCAACCTTGCCTTCTTTTAAAAAATGTCTCCATGAATAAGCTCATGCTTTAATCAGTTTTCAAAGGCCTAAACAGACAACCCTAGTTAGAGAAATCACCCAAATTTCAATTGGAAGAGTGACAATGCACAAACTTCACAACCATAGTTTCAAGCACACCATAATTTTTAAAATTCTCATGGATATACACCTCCTTATGCTCCACCTCCTACAAGAAATTTTGAGAAAACTTTGTATGTATTTATTGAAAAGCAAGAGACAATCAACACTTAACTTGCTCAAAGCATAACAGGTTTTAAAGACAGTCTTGCAAAATTCACATCTGCTCTCAGTTTTCAAGAGAAAGTTAAGTTTCCATCTCAACCACTGCAAAATCCCAAAGGGCAATACAATACAAATGCAAGTAGTTCTCGAAGTCAACACATGGATCAAGTCAAATCAATCATCACTCTTCACAGTGGTAAGGTTATTGAAAAATCCACTCTTGAACCTTGTCAGAAAGATGATGAGTCAATCTCTAAGGGTAAGGAAAGGGTTAAATCTGAATATTGCAAGGAAAATACTGATTCCCCACCAGTACTTCCATTTCCTCATGCCATGACCAAACAAAGAAAAGTTAATCACGATTGTGAAATATTTGAGACTTTCAAACAGGAAGAGATCAAGGATGAAAACGACACTAGAAATGTTGTCACGGATCATTTGTCAAAATTGGCAATAGATTTAACATCTGACATCACACCAATCAATGATTACTTTCTTGTTGAATCTTTACTTTCTCTTAGTTCAATGCCTTGGTTTGCTAAAAATATCAATTTTCTTGCTTCAGGATTTTTGCCAGCTCACTAGAGTATCAAAGATAAAAGAAAATTTTTGAGCAACGTGCAAAAATTTTATTAGGATGACCCTTATTTATTCAATTATTGTCCTAATCAAATATTTCAAGGATGCATTCTCGACAATGAGGTAAGTAATGTCATTAAATTTTGTCACTCTAAGGCACATGAGGATCATTTCTAGTAAAAAAAAAGGATTGTAGAAATCTTACAAAGTGGATTTTGCTGGCCCACTATATTTAAGAAATCACATGCATTCTGTAAAACCTGTGAAAATTGTCAAAAGGTGGGATTTATTTCAAAACATAAAGAGTCTTTAGATAATCTTCTATTAACTCTTAAGTCTCATCATAGTTGAGATAAGCATCGTGCAATTCATAAATTATGAACTCATTTTCATAAAGAACATGCTTGGTATAGTCTTGGGAATCTGACTAAAAAGATCATGTTTGCCAGTTTTTAAGAAAACTGGATGGAATGCCTATCCCCGACCTATAAAGGATGTTTAAGCTATTCTTGGATGTAAAATCAAAGGAAGATGTGAGCCACAATCACAAGTACCTGTACATACATATGCTTTTTTAAAAATAAATAAATAAATAAAGAGAGAGAGAGAGAGAGTGAGACTCCAGCTAGCCTACACATAGGTGGTATGATTGCTTCTTTTTTTTTTTAATTTCTCATCTATAAAATCCCATCTTCCTTCCTTTCATTTCTATTCAACCTATACATTCAACAAATATAGAAGTGTGTAGAAATGACAAGTTTCTAAAGTCATCAAATAAGAAATATTTGTGTTTTCGGTGGATCTAGTCCCGGGAAAGAAAAGGAGTTTTTAGAATCAGCAAATCATCTTGGTCAGGTACTAGTTAAGAGAAAGATTCATTTAGTGTATGGGGGAGGCAGTTTTGGGTTAATGGGAGGTGTGTCAATAGTTGTATTTTTAGAAGGTAGTCAAATTCTGGGTGTCGTCCCTAAAGCTTTACCATAAGGGGACATCATTGGAAAAATAATTGGAGAGAAACTACAGTTCTCCATAATGTCTGCTCGAATGAATGCAATGTTTAACCATATTAATGCCTTCATTGCCTTACCAGGTAGTCCAGGCACATTAGAAGAGATCTTTCATATTTTCTCTTGGGCCCAATTGCACATTCACTATAAACCCATAGGTTTGTTAAATGTTAATGGTTATTATGATAAGTTGTTGTCTTTTCTTGATCATGCTGTGGAAGAATTTCTAACATCTTCTGTATGACAAATCATAATCTTTGCTGCTACTGCTGAACAATTGATTAACCAACTACAATCTTTCATTCCTGTAATTGATCCCTCCATGAGTCGCATAAATTGGTCATCTAAGGAAAGCCATAAAAAGCTTAGATTAGATTTAAGTCTTTATTTGTGAATTTTTATGTCTTTTGGTTTTATTATTGTGTTTTGTTATTTTTTATTTTTGTTTAAGTGTGTTTCAGGTTTGTTAGTGATCGTTATTTCAGGTGATGTCTTTTGTACCCTATCTTTCTACTTTAGAACATTAAGGACAATGTCTCGTTTTGATTGGGGGGAGAGGGTAGTAATTGATAAAAAAATAATAATAACTAATTGTATTTTCTATTTGATACTAACATATTTTATATTTGTTATCTTGTTCACTCTTTAATACTTTGTTTGTTAAATGAGTAATCTAGATTTATATTGTATAACACTTGGTAAAACAAATGCTTGGCACTTTCATAACCCATACTGTATGGTATAACCAACACCTGAGCTATGAAAGGAACTTGATTTGTTGTTAACACAAGTTATAAGCATGAATATCTGACAATATTTACAAGTATTAGCATTATTCGAATAAGATAATAAATGTAATCATGTTAACAATTTATAATGTGATTGGAACCTCCTCTATATGTGGTTTTCATTTGAGTAATAAGAGTTTATATTATATTTGTTTGACATACCATTAATGGATCTCCTAACCTTGACATTTATTATTATCATTGTTTAATCTTTACGTTAATCTTCCATCTAAAAGTTCTCATCAACTTCTTCTTCTTCTTTTTCTATTATTATTATTATTATTATTATTATTATTATTACTACTACTACTACTACTGTTATTATTATTATTATTGTTGTTGTTGTTGTTGTTACTATTATTGTTGTTGTATTATTATTATCTATAATTTATATAATTAACCTCCCTGTGGTTCGACCCCTATCTTTTCGAGTTATTTATTACTTCGACACTCCTACACTTGATAAAAGACATTAATCTTTTGATTGTGTCACAATACAAACAATAAAATATATTGAACAAATTATATAAAAAAAAAACTATAGACTTTAGGAATGAAATGCTTACCTTAATAATATGTTTATTTCAAGACTTTATCTACATTATAAAAAATACACCAAAACAAAAAACATAACAAAAAAAACAATAATTAAAACAAAAAAAAACAAAAAAAAATAAAATCATTAAGCATATTAAATGGAAATACATACCTTTTAATTTGTTGAATATTGAACTAGAGATGCAGAGTAGTCAAGAAAAACTAATCGACATGAACAATCAAACAAAAATAATTGACGAGAGAGAAAAGGGATGGAAAATGTGCAATCAAAGAATAAGAAAGGGCCAAAGAGAAGGGTTCACAACTTGCAAGTTGTCATCAACAAACTGTTCTTCAAGGTAGCAATAGGTCTCTGCCATTTTTGTCTGAGCTCTACTTTTCTCCTTACAGTACAATGGTCGCCATTTTTGTTCTGATTCCATTAAATAATGTTCCTCAAGGTAGGAAAGTACCTCAAATCACATTGAATTTTCAAGGGAACCATCCAAATCCGTAATGGTAAGAGGTCATATTAGACCACAACATGAATATTTAACGTATCCTGAGTAGACCCACCAAAAATATGTTAAGGGCATGGAAAACACAATGAATTCCCTTCAAAACTTATCAAAGCCCCCCTCACCCAAAACTTCCCTCTTTCATTTTTCACTGCCATTTCATAAAGGAGTTGCCTCGGAAATTAAATCAAGATTTGACTATTATTTGCAAATCAAGTTTACCTTTCTTTTAAACATTGATGCACGAAATGTCTTCTTGTGCATGCTAAATTAATAAAACAATGAGGCCTTTTCTACTGTTAAGGACTTGCTAATTCAGAAAAGTTTCGAGGTTTTGAATGGTCGAATATGAGTCTATTGCATTTGGACCACGTGCAAATCCTACAAAATGTCTTTATAGATCAAATATATTGGTCCAAATACAACAAAAGGTTTAATCATGCCAAACAATTTTTTTAATAAAAACAGGCATAAATTTTTATCACCATATGTTATTCTCCAAGAAGTTGTCTTTATGTATTCTCCGTGAAATATTATTTATGCATGTTCACCATGAAAAGTCTCCATCGTATATCTCCATGAAGATCTTCGTTCCATAAGAATCTCCATAATAGTCTTCATAGGTAAGCAACATGATAATATCAATAATGATTTTCATGACAAATATCTATGATAATCTCTGTAAGCAGCAATCTCCATGAAAAGCCTTATGATTAATGATCATGTGAAATATCTATGAAATAGTCACCATTTAATGATCTCCAAAGTAAATCATAGGTAGAATCCCCAAGAAATAATATACATACAATGATCTCCACGAAACATCTATCATGACATTTTCTTCGTGGGATTCTCCACACTAAGCAGAAGCTTCTCTTCTCTACTCAGGTACAATATGTTCCCCATTCTTCATCTATGTTATACAAAACTTACCTGGGTATAGTATGGTCTCCATTCAAATCTCTATTAAAGTAGGTAAAGAAATAACTTTTCCATTTTGTCCAGGTACAAATACATTTTTCACCACCTACCATAAATGGTTAACACAAATATCTCAGACAGCTTCTTGTCAATTTAGAAAGCAAATTTGCTAATTAAACAAAATGGTTAGACAATTTAAACTTTATCATAGGATATCTCGACAATCTAGTTATGTTAAAGGTATATATATGAAAAAAGCCTTCATTTAGTTTTATAATTATTAGAATCCCTAAATAATATTTAGAGATTTTGAATAAAAAAACTGGTTATACTATATAAAATATAAAAATCATTTTAAAGCATCCTATCTAAAAGAAATTGCATTAATTATTGTTTGACTTTATGATAAAAATACATATTATGCATACATGCTAATATTTCACCTAAACTAAATACTTATATTTATTATAGGTAAAAAAATTCCTAGTATGATTTCGGCTTGATCTTAAAGCCTAATCCTTAATTTTTTATTATAGGGACAACATTGGAAATAATAATTAAGAAGAGTTGGTTCTGAATTCTTTCTTTTAATTATATAATTTACATGAACCCACTATAAATTAATTATTAGCCCAAGCATATCTATTATAAATAACCATAAATATTCCACCCAACTCAATTAATATGAACAATCATAATCAAACATGAAAAGATAGAAAATCATGAACACATGGAATTTATTAAAAACATAATACCATAAAAATTGTAGTCAGTTTTTATAGTCAACATGGTTTGCAATTCAAAATTTAACAAAATAAATCATAAAAATTGTTCGAACCATAAATAAATTATATATGGAATTAAGATTTACCTTTTAGAATCATTAGAGTAGGTTGGAATTGGATCAGAGAAGCTAAAACATGAAAAGAAAGTAGTGTTGGAGGAATGGCATAATGAAAGAACCGTAGTTGAGGCCACACGACACCTTGAACATCTAGCAACCTCCTAGACGCTTCAAGGTGGTTCGTGGCCTGTACTACCGTGTATTTAAGAGATTTTTTTTATTAGAATATTAAAATAATTAAAAATATATTAAAAAATAAATAAATTTAAATTTTTTAAAAAAATTCTTTTAAAACACAAAAATAAACCAAAATAATGTTTTCCTTTTCCTGTTACGATGCTAGGAAGTCGCTTCTGTGCTACTGGAAATTTTGGGCAGCTTGCGAGTTTTGGATTTTTTTTATTTTTTTTTAATCTTCTTTTGTTATTTGCTTAGGTTTTTCTTTGCAAGAGTTCTCTTCCTCAATATCTATAAGTGTCCTATTTATATTATTTGGGATCCCTTACGAAACAAAAAAAAAAACTAATTAGAAGAAATAATGTTAGGCAAATATATTATTTTCTTTTTTGACCATGAGCTTGTAATTAATTAATTTTTTTTTCTTTTTAATATGTAATATCTCTTTTATTAATTTTTCAGTTTTGTTTGATCCTTCTAATAATTTTTTTTTTTTGCATATTCTCTTATTATTATTTTTTGGTTGTTAATCACATTATTCCCTTTATTCTCTCTTTCTTTTATTTCATTCTCTAAACTCGTTTTTTCTTTTTTAATTTTTATCATCACAATAAGAATTAAATTAAATACCAAAAATTATAATCTACCCTGGCATCGTCATGTCATACTTGTGTGCACGTATAATCTTTGTTCCCTAACATAGATATGCAAAAATTCTTTAGCTAACCGGTGTTAGACCTTTGCTAGCTACAAAGTTGAATTGAAAGGAACTGTCAAAATCCAAGAGAATTTCGGAGGGGATGTGCTGATCAATGGAAAGAAGAGAACCATCCACGTTCCCTGTATATTCCAAGGCCAATTTGAAGCCAGCACTCACATCAATGCAGAGTAGTCAAAAAACTTCAGCTAAAAAAGAAGACAAAAAACTAATCGATATGAACAATCAAACATAAATTCCCACATTTGACGAGAGAGAAAAGGGATGGAAAATGTGCAATCAAAGAATAAGGCCAAAGAGAAGGGTTCACAACTTGAAAATTGTCATCGACAAACTGTTCTTCAAGGTAGCAATTTGATGATGAAATCCCTTATACCTACAAAGAAGCAGTATACAGTGTAGAAAATATAAAATAAAAAGAGGCAATGGATGAAGAGATGAAATCTCTCCACGGGAATCAGATTTGGGATTTGGTACAACTCCCTAAGGAAAAGAAGACAATTGGTTGCAAGTGTGTATATGCCAAGAAGGAAGGTAATCCTAGAAAAGACAGCATCTTATTCAAAGCAAGATTGGTAGCAAAAGGCTATACTCAAAAGGAGGGAATAGATTATAATGAGGTATTCTTTCAAGTTGTTAAGCATTCTTCAATCCGTATTCTACTAGCCTTGGTTGCACAGTTTGATTTGGAGTTAGCCCAACTTGATGTGAAAACTGTCTTCCTACGTGGAGATTTGAAAGAGGAAATTTACATGTCTCCGTCAAATGGTTTCAAAGTCACTAGGAAAGAGAATTGGGCTTGTAAGCTAAAGAAGTCATTGTATGGATCAAAACAATCTCCTCGCTAGTAGTATAAGCAATTTGATAAGTTCATGACAGAACATGGATACACTCAGAGTCAATTTGACAACTATATATATTTTCGCAAACTTCTTGATAGTTCTTTCATTTATTTGCTCTTATATGTGGATGATATATTGATTGCATCAAAGAACAAGGTGGAGATTAATAGATTGAAAGCTCAACTAAGAATTGAGTTTGAAATGAAAGACCTTGGAGAAGCTAAGAAGATTCTTGGCATGGAGATTCAGAGAGACAGAAGAAAAGGCATAGTCTGTTTGACACAGACCCAATACTTGAAGAAAATTCTAAAGAGATTTGGGGTAGATGGTAAGATCAAGCCTGTCAGCACACCTCTAGCTCTTCATTTTAAGCTAAGTGCTTCAATGTCTCCACGCACAGACAAAGAGTGCAAGCATATGGCTCAAATTCCATATGCAAGTGCAGTTGGTGCATTAATGTATGCAATGGTTTGTACGAGACCAGATATTTCACATGTTGTTAGTATGGTGAGCAGGTATATGCATGATACGGGAAAGGGTCACTAGCAGGCAGTTAAATGGATTCTATAATACATCTATGGCACAACTGATATTGGTTTAAAGATTGAAAGGGATGATAGACTCAGATAAAATTTAGTTGGTTATGTGGATTCGGACTATGCTGGTGACATAGACAAGCGTCGTTCCACCACAAGTTATGTGTTTAAACTTGCTAAAAGGCTTGTAAGTTAGAGATTAATTTTACAATCAACAATAGCTTTGTCAACAACTGAGACAGAGTACATGGCAGTAACGGAAGCTTTCAAGGAAGCTATTTGGTTACATGGGTTGATTGAAGATTTGGAAATTGTTCAAGAGCATGTGGATGTCCATTGTGATAGTCAAAGTACTATTTGTCTTGCAAAGAATCAGGTTCATCATTCCCGCACCAAGCACATTGATGTTTGATTTCATTTTGTTCGAGAAATTGTGGATGAAAGGGATATTCTGCTACAGAAGATTGGTACCGCAAATAATCCAGCTGACATACTCACCAAATGTGTCTCAGGGATTAAGTTCCAACATTGTTTGGACTTGGTCAACATCTCTCGGTGTTAAGTGCCTTCAGGGTGCAGCACCATATAACACAATGAATGCAGCATTAATCGATCACGAGGATTGGATAGAAAAATCTTACCAAGGTGGAAATTTATAACAAATTTGTCAACTTTTTTCCAACCACCATCATTTCTTAACCAAGCCACCAAGGCTCTTCTATAAATGGAGACAAAGAGAGAGCAATGCAAGGAAAGTGTAGTGTAAATGCGGTGAGAGCAAGAGAGGTGAAAGTGTGGTGAGTGCAAGTGCAACTTCAAATGTGTGAAAAAGTGGATTTGAGAGAAACATCGAGTGTAAGAGTGAAATATTGGATTTTTTGGGATTGTACTGAGTTGAGTTGAGTGTTTGTATCATTCCTCTAATAATATACAATTTGCTACCTCCATAAATATACCTGATTTTTGGGAACCATGTAAATTTACTTGTTTGTGTTTTATTTGCTTTTGGTCCAGTATGCACAACATCCTAAACTTCTAGGCAGTCTTTTTACAGCTATCTCTACGGCTATCTCTCGCCGCTCTGGCAATTTTCCCTGCAATGAAGCTACTTATTAGTCATTACAGATACAAAATGGTATGTTAATTGTTTACTTGAGATGTTTTTCCAAGACTACATTGTAAACAGGTCCAAAACCACCCTGTCCGAGTTTATTTGCTGATGCAAAATTACTTGTCGAAGCCATGATTGTTGCAGCACTATATACTTTTAAATTGTGACCTTTGTTTCCATCATTCTCAAGCTCATATATGTAATTTGTTGTATCCATGGTCATCAACTCATGTAGAAACTTTTCTGCTCATATTGATATGAAAAGTTTAAGCTTGGAATTCAATAAGATCATGAAAATAATGATGCTGACCAAGGATTCTAGTACTAATGAACTTCCATGAAAAAGTATACATCCAGTATAATTTGCATAATTCTCGCCTCTGCTATCAATGCCAACACATGAGCAGTTTTTCCAGCATCAGTCCATGCAATCACTAATGCTAAGACTAGCGTTATCGTCGACTGTAATGAGAAATTTATAGTCAAAGTAACCTGAAAGGGGCTCGTATTTGTCGCTGTTACTCCTCTTGCACGCAGGTCCTGCATTCCATCTCAGACAACCCCTTCCTAAGCTATTTCCATTACAGGTTAAGCCTCCAAATAAGCCTTCACTATATTCCTCTATTATGCCCCCATTAGAGCTCAAGATCCATCTTGAAAATCTCATCTCATCCTCCTGGGTGCTGAATTTATCTTTGTCAGCTGTGAACATAAAGTAATCCTCATCAGCTTTAGAAACATTAAGAAAACTATAGACAAGTCCTGACATCCAGACAAGATTTTCGAAACTGTCATTCCTCCTCAATGATCCACTAGTCCAAAAAAGCTCGCCTCGCCGCTTAATAACCAGTTGCTGTCCATTGGGCTCCCATTCAAACGTAAAAGCACCCGAAGCTGGCACCATGTTACTCAAACAGGACGTAAGGTACCAGGATTGGCCAGTCCTACAATTGATCCCTAACTTCATCCCTGGCAAGAATACGTCAGTAGGATGATCAAAGCTTTGCCATAAAATCTGATCGCTGTGAGAATTTGCATCTTTCAGAATAAAATTGCCCGAATCCTCTAAAACAGCTGTTAAATTGGTGGTGGAAGATCGACTCGAGTAAAAATCAACAAGATCACCACCAGAGTAGGTGAGTTCATATTTCCTGATCCATCTATTCCAAGAACCCCTGAATTGTCTGCTATGGATTTGTCTCTGTTGGCAAGCCAAAAAGGGTGGCTCGTGTCATTGGTGTGCCATATTCCCAAGCAGCTGGCATTGGAGCCAAGTCTTGTGAATCCTAAAGTGAAGAGGCCATTTTTGGAAACTAGAGTGGTGGAAGAATTGAGGGAATCGCCACCTTGGTACAGTGAGCCTGCTGCTAAAGCGTGGGAGACACAGAAGTAGAACAAATAGAATCGGTTGATCCTGCTAGCCATGGAAGGTAACATTCATGAACAAGGAAGCAAAAACAAAGAAGCATTCAGTAGATGATGAGCTATGAAAGGGAATAAAAAGAAAATGTAGCCAACAATTTTGACCTGCCGGTTCCAATACTTCGTTAATATTAAAATGACCTCTCTTGGACTTTCTTCTTTTCTAATTTACTAAGAAACTGAAAGACTAAATAAGAAACCAATCAAGAAAAGAAGGCAAACAAGAAATGGTTTTGCTGGCAATGGTTGAAACAGAGGGAACACATCTGTACAATGAGAAAATAGTTGTGAAATTGTTCCGAAAAGATCATGCCTCCTTGCTGATAATTTATACTCACCGCGTGTCAATGTCTTGAAAGAACCCCTGAATTGTCTGCTACAGGTTTGTCTCTATTGGCTAGCCAAAAAGGGTTGCTAGTGTCATTGCTGTGCCATATCCCCGAGTAGCTGGCATTGTATTCATCAGAGCCAATCCTTGCGAATCCTAAAGTGATGGAGACTGGTATAGTGGTAGAATTGAGGGCATTTCCTACTTGGTAAAGTGTGTCTGTTGCTAAAGAACGAGATATGTTTCTGAATATTAAATGTTGGAGAACGAAGACCTATCTGTCTTTACATGCATGTTCTTGCCTTCTTGGAACGAACACTGAAGCCCGGTCCTACTTGTCGATTTTTCCAGTATTTAATAACAGTTCGTTTTAAAAGTATTTTTAAGAGAATTTTTTTAAAAAAAATTACATTTATTTTTTTATATTTTTTATGTATATTAATATCAAAAATAAATTTTAAAAAATAATATAGATATATATATTATTTTAATATATTTTTAAATAAAAAATATTTTAAAAATCAACTACTATCGTATTATCAAACATATTTTAAATTTGATTTATTTTAATTTTTTTTATTGTATTTCTTGAAAATTTTAATTTTATATAATTATTTTTATAATTTT